>NW_027273869.1:18195000-18437500 GCF_046630095.1 Trachinotus anak | reverse complement strand
TAATGCTAATAAACAAGTGCTGCGTGATTACTTACTCACTGAAGGCGGCCTAATCAGGGAGTTGAACCCTGAACCCAGGGCATGTTAGTGCCTTGCTCTACACGTTGACCTAGACATTGTGAGGAACTACAAGACATGTGAAGAGAGTGTTTGAGTCCCTGTGTGTGTGTGTGTGTGTGTGCGTGTGTCCTGAAAATATGGTGACTGCAGAAGGCTGTGAGACAAAGCGCAGGTAGATTGATGATTGATTAGCTGTGGCTGTCTGGCTGACTGAGACTCATTGGCAGCCGTCACTTTGATGAATTACACCGCTGAGAAAAACACACTGCACTCTGATTACTGCCGGCAAGACTGTGTGTGTGTGTGTGTGAGTGTGTGTGTGTGAGTGTGTGAGTGTGTGTGCAATGGGGCTGATGACCTGTATATAGCCTTTGTTAGGGCATGTATTGTAAGTACAGTGTGTGTGTGTGTGTGTGCATGTTGCTGCTGATATTCCTGCCTTCGTGACTCTGATTTGCTCGGCAGGGATTGTATTTGCTGGCGTTGTTTCCATGCTAATCCACCACCTGTGTGTCCACGTTCACACTTCCCAAAATCCTGCTTTAGTATTCTGCCGGAGGAAGCAGCACATCCCCACAAGTCTGGCCCAAGGTCCTCGAACCACTCGTAAACAAAGGCCGATTTGTTCATATTTAACAAGATGGATGACAGGTATGTACGTATTTGTTGTCCCTCAGCTCCACCTGTCAGGAGATGCACTGAATAATTTATGCTGATAAAGGCCACGCTGCATCTTTTGATCCAGCAAAGACCGGGATTTGACTGAAGCATTAAAATAATGGGCAATTTATTTAATAAAGCACTTTGAGAGCCGGCGCGGGGCTGGACCTACATTGGTGTTTGAGGGCTGAAATTGATGTGGGTGGACGGTAGCTGCTGACTGCTGGTGTTTTGAGCTGAGAGTATTTTTAAATGTGCACATTTTTAATGCAAGAGAATGACATTCAGTGTGAAGAGGTGACTGTGGCTGTTGTGACTCATATATTTTACCATGTTACCTCTAAACATCAACCTTGGCTGTCTTGTGTTCAGGATGCCTTTTTGTTTGCTGAACTTTTGATAAACAGGTTACTTCACTAATTCCACGCTGCCTGCTAATTAATCCTCTGTTGTATTTTTTTGACCTCTCAGGATGTGGTTATATATCATCTGTCTACAAGCTGTATCTCTAGTAGTTTACCAGTATCTATAACAGGTACTGCAGAGACTGGATGCCCAAAGATGACTTGATGTCCTCATATTAAAATTTCTTCTACATCCTGAATGTGTCATGACGAAAATATCCAGATGCTGAACCTTCACTGGACTTCCCAAATGATCTCAAAGAGGTCCCAGCCAGATGTGAAGATACTGAACCTGAATTTAAAGCATTATATACATACAAAGGGTCTGGACTAATAGACACATCCCTCCAGCGTCAGTGGTTTGAAAATAGCTTTTTGACAGAAAGGTTGTTTGGTTTCTCTCCATGACTCAGAAAATGATTAAGATCAAAAGGAGAGACTGCAACTGTTCTCTGAGTGGTTTAATAAAGATGTAGCAGATTCCAGGTAAACACTCAGAGAAACCAAATCCTGCAAGGTTGGATGGTGGGTCCAGGTGGGCGGGGCTTGGGACATGGCTGAGGGCGGTGACTGCTTTGTTGTGACATCACAAAGTTCCAGAAGTCCTGACGGCTGGTTTTAAGGCTCAGTGTCTGAATACAGGCTGTGTGCATTTCTCTGTGGACTGAGGCTTTGATACTTTCACAGTATTAATATAGAACCTAGACCTGCTTTATAATCACAAACACATGGACATCTACCTTTAGACTGGATGGAACCTTTAAATTCAGCTTTTTATATAAGAATTACAAGTTAAGCTCACTAAGAAAATATACATCTATAGGGTGTCATGTATGGAAGTCAAACAAACACAAACATACAGGATCATGGAGCTTTAAAGTCCATCACTGACTTTCTAAACAGTAGTTTGAATGATATTTCTAAATGAATACGTTAAGTCCTTTATAAGCTTTTAGCTGCATCCTTCATCAGTGGATGAAGTTTGATCAGTTGTCATGGAAACTGAACAACATCTGAAAAATCCTCTGCTAATAAAGGCCACAAGATGCAGCTGAAAGCCATGGAAGAAATCCAGCACTTTATTTATTTGATTGCATATTATATGTTCACGAAGACACACATATGTAGAAATACACGTTTCCCTACACATACTCAGATGTAGACGAATCCAAAGTAAATGAGAGCTGGTGGAGGAGCGATAAGAGGCTAAAAGCTCGTACAAAGACCTCTCAGCAGCCAGCACCTCAGTGCGAGTTCAGACAAACAGGTGAATCACAGAATGTCATATGACACAGCAAAGTCCCTATTCGACAATTAGCATTTCAATAGCACCAACTCGACAAACTACACAAGCCTCTCTGCTGAAGTGAACAATGAAGGATGGTTCCATCCATCAAAAGCTTTTTCCAACTGGAGAATGTCGAGCCTGCAAAGTCCCCTTGATATTAATAAGAACAGTGTCTCTGGGTTCTTGGAAAAATTGCAGCCAATTCAGAATCAAGGTTACCTCCATATATTACCACAAATGAGGGACTTGAGAGAAGCTTTAATAATGCATGTAGGTATGGAACGAATCCTTTGGGTTGTTTTTTTACAACCCAAGTATCATTCAGAGCAGAATCACATAAGATTTCATGATGAAGTACCAGAGGAGAAAGAAAGTAGATTGAAGTACCATATTATAATTACTTTATGATATACAGAATACAGAGAGACCTTCAGACACAAAGATGTCACAGCAGTAAAGGCCGCAGCAACACAGTGGGAAAGTTTAGTATAAAAAAATCTCTTCATGATCCACACAGGACGACTCCAACTGATTTTGGTGACCTCTAGTGACCTCTAGAGGCTGACATTTGTAGATTAGAATGAAATAACACAACATCTATTGGATGAATTGCCTTGAAAATTGGTTCAGATGTTCATGTTCCCTCAGGATGAACTGCACCAACTTCAGTTGTTTTACCAGCACAGAGCCCAAAATGTCATGGAGAGGCTACATGACTCTGTAAATTGAATAGCTAATAGGAAAAGGAAAAACCTGCCTGATTAAAATCTGTATTCTTAATTAAATTTGTGAATCCAGTTATTATTAACTATTATCAAATAGATTAATTTCCATTATTTATTTATGAATTCATTAAGGTAGTTTCAAATGATGCACTTAATTGTTTTACATTCTTTTGTCAGCTTTTTTAATCTGAACTATTTGTTGATGGATAATGTCATTTGTAAAAAGAAATTATAATTCCTTTTTATTGCCTTTTTTATAGATTGATAAAAAGAAACGTGCACAAATGTATTAATACATATTTTTTGTACAATTAGTCATTATTTAATAATTAAAAGTGATTCATTATTAATTCTGTGGCACTTTTGGTCTCCCGTACCATGTATGTTTTGTTAGATAATTGATGCTGAGGAGTTTTACCGTGCCTCTGGCAAAAATGAATGTTTTTCACTTCTAACGCAGCTTGAATTTTAAACATTTTTTTTTTTTCTTAAAGTCAGGGTGAGGTTATTGTTGAGCTCAAATCTACATAAAATATACTAAATGTTGTGATTCTTCTCTTTTACTTTTGGATTTTTGTCAGTTCTCTGGCTCTAACTGTGACTGAAGTTTGGATACAGGTACAAAGCAGATTAGAGCTTTGGACCCGTATCCAAACTGCTCCCAACGCCCCCCTGTCCTTGATGAAGGCTGACCTGAACACCACATGCCAGTGTGAACGCAGAGTGTCCTATCTGGATTTTTGCCCAAGGCTGCCGCCAATTTTGCTGAAAACCAAGAAGCGTGCTCAGCAGTGTTACCCACAGAAATGAATACCTTCACATATGATATTACAGTATATGTGGATGTTGCTGTCATCTGTGACCTGTGCTTTGAGTTGTTCAGGATAAACACACTGAAGCCATCAATCAAAAGGAAGGTGTTCCACAGCACAGAAACAGAAAGACAGAGCAGTGTTTGTTTACTTTCCAAAGCAAATCTTCCAATGAATTCAACAAACTCCAGAGTTGCATCTAAAGTGATGCATTTCATATTTCAGATCAATAAAAAAACAAAAAATAGAACATTATGCCTGTGAGTGTTATAGGCACTGAACAGAGAAGGATACCTTCAATGGAAAATCTTCAGATCTGAGAACTCAAATGCAAATAAACTTCAAACCGTGCTCCACTGTTTTTACACTTAACAAATATAAGGCAAGGTCACCTCCTAGTGGCCAAAGTGTCGTCACTCAAACGGGCCAGAGAAGAAAAAGAAAACCTTTTCATAAGTATAAATTGAAATTGGTAGTAAGCACAGATATATGGAAATAGAAGATAGTAACTAAACTAATTATCACCTGAGATTTTTACAGAGGCTATAGTGCAACTAATCCTGGATTACACTTTTTTATATTTTATTTTTAAGTTTTAAATTTAATGAACTATACAGATGTATAAAGACATGTAAGCTGTAGTCAGTAGTAGAGTAAGTAGTAAGTAAAAACTGCATAGAGACAATGCAGAGGAGGCCTTCCTCTACAAATCTAAACTACATCTCTAATGCTTAAGGTTTGCTTTTATACAAACTCTGTGGTGTGAAACAGATGGTGAGGACAAGACCAGTCCGTCTCTAACATTAACAATGGCTGACAAGCTGTGAACAAAGCTCTGCATCAGTTGTTGTGTGTGGGTCTGATTCCCGTCTCTCTCTGGACTAACACACAATCCATCGACAAAACCAGAAAATACATATTTGCAATGAATCCAGATACATTTTCCTTGAGAAGCAGCTTTCCCATATCACAGAGACAGGTAAAGTCTGGTGGGTTTAACAAATGTTAGTTCACTGTATGGCCAAAAGCATATGGACATATAGGTGCTGAATTCATAATTTCCCCCAGGAAGTAATCACATTACTGCCATAAACCACTGATTGGACACAGTTGGTCACAGTTTAAACTTCCTTTTGCTCTATATGATCACTTGATGGTATTATTTCACTGTGGGGGCTCACAATTGCCCACAGAAGCCCTATAAATACAAAAAGAAAGGAAAAGACGATTGGAGGGAGCTTGAAATCAAGCAAACTTTGATGCAGGATTTGTACAATAAGCATCAGACTGGGAAAACAATAGTGATTTTGATGCAAATAAATTCTGACAACCCAAATTAGTTTTGACTGACGCATATCAGACGTGTGACTCGAAGCATTTAAGTGTGTAATTCTGTTAAGCAGCAGTGAGACAAGAGAGAAGTAACTAAGAGAAACATCCAAGAAAAACATATATTTATGTTTGTGAAATTATCCTCTTGTCACTTACAGTATTTTCATCTCACCATGATGCATTCAGTGAATTTGACTCCACAGGTGAGTAGGTGGGTAATTTCTGCTTCACCTTCACCACATCCCTGATATCTAAAGCAGTTTGGATTGACAGGATCTTTCTGGTCTGTAACCCCCCCCCCCCAGCAGCCTTGCAGCTGTCACACACTTTGTTTTGTCTTTTTTCCTCCTCTCTCATCAAGCCCGCCTCTGTCACATCTGTTTGTGATAATGATTAAAAATGGAACTAATTTCCTTTAATCTGCAGGAATCCCGTCGCGCCCAGATTGGCATCCTCTCATTATAGACTTTGAACGGCTGGCTGCTGCTGAATAACAGGCTTCACCTAGCAGAACAATCCAATAAAAACGTTCTGAATGTGTAATCAACGTTTCCCAACGCCTGCTATCTCTGCTGTCTGTCTGATAACCTTCAAGCGTCAGAGAAAACGATGCTCTGTCATCTCTGGGCCGGTGGAGGATGTGATGGAAACTTCAAAGCAAGATGACTGAATTTTACTCAGTAGCTTCTGAGTTCATTAATGTTTCAGTTTTTTAAAAGTTTGATTTATTGCTTTGATGCTGCAGGAGCAGGTCAGCAACAGTTTAAAAATCACTGTCCACAAGTTCCCAAAAGGTGGCAGCACAGAGTCATAGCTAATCTGTGTGTGTGTGTGTGCTCTTGTATCTTTGTGAGGACCAATTCCAGTTTTAGACCTACATAGTGAGGACGTTTTTGGAAAGTGAGACTGTTTGGCAAAGTGAGAACATTCCTGGTAAATGAAGGCAGGGAAATTGATTTTGGAGAATTGGGACATTTTTGGAAGGTAAAAACATTTATAAAAAGTAAAAACATTTTGGTAATGATAGTGTTTCAGAGACATTTTTGGAAAGTAAGGACATTTTTTGACATTGCGGGTATTTTGGAACGTGGCGGACATTTTTGGATAATTGGAAGTTTTTTGGAAAATGGTCATATTTTTGGAAAATCACAATATTTTGGAGACTATTTTTTTCCTTTCAAAGTTGAAAGTATAATCAAAAATCCGTATGTTTTGACATTTTGCAAAGTAAGAACAATTAACGAAAGTGAGGAAATTTGTATATTAGAAGAGTATATTTACACAAAGAGAGAGCATTTTAAAAGAACAAGATGTTTGTATGGTGAAGACATTTTTTGTTAAGTGTGAACATTTCTGATAAATGAAAACAGTTTTGGACAGGGAAGATGTTTTGGAAAATTAGGACACTTTTTGGAAAGTGAACCTTCTGGCAATTGAGGACATTGTTGAAGGGTAAAAACATTTTTGAAAAATAAAAATATTTCGGAAATTTTTGGAAAGACACATTCTTGGAAGTACTTTGACATTGTGGTTTGAGAATTTGATGCTACGCTAGGAAATCAGAGTACATCAACATTGAAGTTCATAATTTTTCAAAACTAGGCACATTTTTGGAGAATTTGGTGGGTTTTTTATAAAGTTAGAACATTTTGGAAAAATGTGTATTTTGGAGAAGTGAGAACTTGTTTGGAAATATTGTGTTCAAAGGGCTGTTTTAAGGTTTTGACTTGATATAGGGTTCGGCTTAGAATTAGGTTCAGGTTCATGTTGAGCTAAGGGTCAGTTTTATGCATAGCATCAGGATGTGAAAGGTTTGAGTCAGGGGCCAGAGGACGCGTTATGACAACAGAGGTCCTCACAAGGGTGCAAGTACAAATGGGAGTGTGTTCTGGAGGGGGGAATGGTTCCCACTTCCTGTACTGGGGCTGCATGTCGGTCAAACACCACCCTCAGGAGGGGGCTTTCTCACGCTGTGGAGTATGAGCGCACACACACACACACACACACACACACACACACACACACACACACACACACACACACACACACACACAAACATCACATGGATGCAGCACACATAAACACAGCAAAAAAAGAAAAAAACTAAATAAAACAAAACACTGATATAGGTCAGATTTTAACGTATGTGATGGAATTAGAACATCACACATCTCACAGTTGGACAACGTGGTAAAACTGATGTTTTATCAATCACCTTCGTCTGTGCCAGAATTGAATATTTATTTGATTTATTCATAGAGATGATTCAATCTCCATCTCCCCGGGTGTCACTGTGGGTCTTCCTGAGATGAAGGGTCACAAGTGCTACTTCCTCCTCTGGTGACATAAAGGTCAGAGGTGAAAGTTAAACAGCTGTCTGTTTTTTTTTTCTACTGTATGTGAGTGTGTGTCTGTGCATGTAAAAACACTGGAGGAAAGGGGGTGTGGGAGTGTTCGTCAGACCCTTGGGAAGATAAAAAATGATGGGATATGGCACTTTGTGCGTGTGTGCGTGTGTGTGTGCATGTGTGCAGGGGTCAGAGGTCAGGCTCTTCCCTTGACAGTTTCTTGGGAAACACTGGTTGATGGGAATCTCCTCACACTGTCTCTAGCTGTGATGTAAACATGTACAGTCACGAGAGGCTGGTGTGGAGGTCGGACGTGATGATGTGGTGACATGTCGCTGTGAGTCATTTCCATTCGACCACACAGTTTCCTGACTGTTAAAAATCAGTGTATCTTTAATGTGAATGTTTGCTGTAACATATTTACATCGTCAGTGAAGAAAGAATTTTATTCAAAATGTAATTCTTAAACATCCCATATTGTATAAAGTAAGATTCCCATGTCTTTTTTGACAGTGAAGCAGGTCTAGGTTCTATATTAAACACTGATTCAGCTTTTTCACAATCTGACTCATCTTTAACTATTTTTCACTGATTAACCCTATAATGCCAAATGCATCAAATTTGATACAAGCATTTCTGAGACCTCTTGCATCACCTTATGGTAAAAACTTCACTCAAAACCCTCTTGTATCCAATCTGATACTTGTCTTCCAACCCCTGGTGGATCCTTTATCACTACAACAATTCAAACACAGTACATGGGACAATCCAGGTTGGCCACCTTCAGATAGTTCCCAACTCACTGGATCAAGGTAAAGAAAATTGTGATTTTTACGATTTTCCAGTGACATTTTTAGTAATATTCTAACATGAACACTTAATCTGTTGAAGCAAGTTATAATTACATAATTTTTTGCATTTTAGTATGTAGTAAAATCGTGTATAAAATTTGGAAAAACCTATATGCAAATAATTTTTTGTAATTTTTTTTTTTTAATTTTGTGAAAGGGCCAAATAAAGGTTCCAGATTTTCTGTCCATTATTTCTGGGGTCAGGCATCACATTTTTTCCCACATCTTTTCATACTATTTAAACTGCTTATTATATAAATCCATGCCTGCAGTGCAGTTTAGCTTCAGCTTGTGCAGAAGACAGCGAATCTCATGTACAGATTTTCACCCCAACACAGAACAGAAGGTCAGAGAAGTCGCACTGGTTGTTGATGAAATGACACTTTACTCTCCATTCACAGCTACTGCAGGTCTAAAATAGCATCTATGGCTTTAATGTGAGACACATTTGCCCTTGCTGTTACTTGTTATCATGTATTATGAGAAATGCATGAGTAAAAGCCTGCCACCATATCTGGCAGTGAGTGTGTACTGCGCTGCATCATACCGTGTCTGAGAGGACAGTGCAGTCAGTGTGATGGGCATTTCCTGTCCCCGCACCTTCAGTGTAAACCGCAGTGCTGTAAGACGCGTACGGGAGCTCAGAGTCGCGAAGGGACGCTGTGACCTGGGTACGAGCCCACAAACCTGCGTCAGAGGCCGGGTAAGTGCTGGGGGGTGGTGGGGGGGGGCTTTCCCACTTTATCCCTGTGTCATTAACAGCCAGGCGACAGCATCCTCAGGCTGGTGTAACACGACGTCCGCGGTTTAGAGACAGATGTAGGTGCTGTCTTAATGTGAAAGACGTGTAGCCTGCACCAGACTTACTTCAACAATCTTAACATTTGAAGCTTTCTTGACTCCAAGTAAAAGCGTGTAGGTTTAACATGGGTCTCAATATAAAGTGTTTATTAAGCGGAGACAAGTCTTTATTTCGGCATTGATATAATCCGCCATATTCACATATTTATGATAAATATGACCTTGATTCGCGCTGGGCTCCCTTGTGGCTGACGATGAATTAACGTGCTTTTGGCGGAAGGTGGCTGTTGGAATTACAGGCGGGACAGTTCAAAACATTAGCCGTTTTTTGAAGATATATCATCCTACATTATTTTTTATTCCTGCCGAATATAAGAGTGGATCCATCTGACTTACAAAAATACATTAAGTCACGTTTTTATCAACGTTCATATTTGACTACATGCGTAGAAACTTCAAATGGCTCAATTTCTGAATTGAGTTTTGTTCGTCTGAAAGGGAGCCGACTGAATCACATCATGCTGCGCTGTACGAGAAAGGCACCAGCTTGGTTTACTGTCGGCTGGGTATTTCTGTGATAACACCGTGCAGGAATTGCATCTCCTTGTCCTGGATCGTGCATCTTACGTAAATGCAGTCGACAGCAAGGGATTGTTCGCTTCAGTGGGCTCAGCTGACCGCGTCCCCGCAGAGATTCAGCGAGCCTGCGGATCAGGGATGGTTTCCCAGCAGGCTGCTGTGCATGCACCATGTTCAAATCACATTCTGAGACTCATTGTAAATATTATTGCATATGCATATGTAAAAAAAAATGTTATTTTTGCAATAAGGGCAGTTAAATAATATATAAGGTGTTAAAAACCATCCACGACTAGAATATATTAACTTGGAAATTTGGGGCTTCATAAATATTATTTCGTACTTTTAAAAAAAATGTATTTCCTAATGTTTTGAATTATTCTGGTAACCTCAGCACAGCTGATTGGAAACTGATCGGATTTTCCAGACCTCAAATGTTTTTTAAAAGCATATCCAGCAAAGTTATCAGCTCACAAACAGGGCTCTCTGCCAGAAATGTAAGCAGATGAGGTGACATTAGTTCAGTTGCAGGTTTGTAAACTGACTGTAACTGACATGCAGTTGGCTGTTGAAGAAGCAGTCCATAATAAACCCGCTCTCAACTCTAAACTGGTTCCAGTTTGGAAATCTGATATGAGGGAAAGTTGCATCAAGTTCACTAAAGTTACCTAAACTTATACCGGAATTTACGAAGTTTTTACCTTCAAAATAAAAACAGCTTTTTGCCACCAGAGGGAATTTTTTTAACTGTTCTCCTGGGAAATTGATGAACATATAGTTGCAAAGATTAATACTGAAAAAATGTATGTAAATGTAAATAATTTATAGAAATGAACAATTACAAAATAGTGTATGAATGGAAATATAACGCAACACATGACAAAAAATTATTGCATGAATCTATCCAGGGTATAAATCACTACACAGGTCAAGGCTGGATAACCAAATGGACAAAGTGGACAAATATCGTGGTCCTCAGGGGCCCAGAAACCCTCAGATGACCTCTAGGGCAAGTATTTCATGGTATTTTGAATAATTAATTAATGCCAGCTAAAAATGAAACTTTAATATATATATATATATGTATATATATATATATATATATATAAATAATAAACCCTATCTGAGGAGCAAAGGAGGTTTAATACAGGCCTAGCTAACTTTTTGCCCAATAGTGGGTTCCTTTGTGATATGTGTGGTATGCGGTGTTTGAAAGTTTGCATGTCTTTCTATTCCTTGGAGACATATGAGTATTTTATAGTCTTTTCACGAATAAGATATAGTTTTGATTCTTAGTTTTGTTATTATTCCTAATCTCTCAGTAAAACAAATGAGTTGGGTTCACTCTTTTCAATGTTTTAGCTATTGGGTCTTTTATTTTTGAAGGCGGCTACCGGAAGCGTTGTGTCGTGCTCGGTGCAGCTTGACGCCACGGAGCGAGACAGGCGGCAGTATGCGGAGCAGCTGATGCTCTTACGGGGCTAAAAATAATCAACTTTTTCTCACCAGCTTTCACTCTAAATTGTTTCTTTTCCTCTTTTCCGTCCCACTGTCTGTTTAATTACTTTAAAAAACAAACTAAAAAAAAAAACAAAAACTCAGGCATCAGGAATGAAACGTTGTCAGTGAGGATTGTTACTTTTCTCCAAGGTAAGAGACTGTGGTGTGTTAATATTAGCCTTGTGGTCCTTCTCATTCAACATGCTTAACTTAACCACTCTGTTCAAGTTCCCCGGCGGTGAATTAGCTTTCGTGTATCAGTAGGAGCCGCGCTTTGTATTTTGAAATGATTTGTCTTGGTTAATGTGGCTTTAGTCTCATGCAGCTGTTGTTTTTCGTAAAAGCTGAAGGTTGATTTACGTACATTTTGACATTTTACCACCGTGTCTAGGACGTCAGCTGTCCAGACGAACGGCTCCGCCTATTTGGAGCCATGTTTCTTTTTCATAGTTTCCACATTGATGTTTTTATGATGTATGAGTGTGCGCCATAAATCACCACTTACACATGGGAAATCTTTACTTCTGGCATTTAAAATATATTCCAGTGGCGCCAAGGTTTCATGTTGGAGAAGAACTGTCAACTAATTTAACTTTAACCACCTGCCTTAATATTCAATGTGTTAAATTAGTGATTACGCTGCAGTGTGGCACCAAATTACAACGGGCACAGATTGACCCAAACAAAGATGGCCGCCGGATTCAACCGTTCTGGTCGCCATCTTTGTTTTTGTTTTTGATTTTGTTTTTGTTTTGGAATGGAGCCGAAATGTTAGCCTGTAAAAAGTGATCCAAACAGCCCCACTTCACTGTATAGTGCCGCAGCGATGAGCTTTGTTTTAGGCTGACCTGGATGTTAGCATCGCCCTGGTTCCCTCGATTAAAAGTCAATGGGATTTTTACATTGACTTTTGGATTTCTGCAGAAAATTTACTCTGTGACAAACAAAAGTTTACGATACTTACAGGTTTTGTTCAGCAGGGTAATCTTCACAAACGAACACCAATTTTGTGATTTTTGAAGCCTAAATACAGTCGGCAGGAGTAAAAGGCTAATGTTAAGCTATAAACGAGCTACACCACTGTCGCAGGACTTTAACGTCACCACCGCTAACCTTCCAACATGTAGTTTGAGTTAGCTCAGACCTCTTCTACAAAAGCCGTCAGTAAGTTAGTAAGAAAGAAGAAATCACGACGGGGGTATTTGCTGCCGTATTTTATGTCATAGAAAACAATGTGAAAATGTCTTGAGCTTGTCCTGACCGCAGAGGAGTCATTTACGTCGTCTCACAAAAAAAAAATAACCTGTTAAAAAAAATCCTTGAGGAAACCGGAAGTGCAAAAATGCTAACTAATTTTCAGGTTTTAGCACAAATTCCTGCGGCAATCTGCTAGCCCGTAAAAAGTTATAAAATCCCACTGTAGGGAAGCGTTGTTTCTTATTACCTGTTATCCTCCGCAGTGTTTCCCATTGAACACCTACATTTTGCTTGAGTTTTAATCAGGACTGCTGGGATTCAGGGCTGTGAAGCAGCAGACGCCAGCTCTAAGCTCTAAACAGTTAATTAATGAACAACCAACTCATTTAAAACTAAATCACCAGAAGCTTGTGGGCTTGTGGGTGGGCAGTGCCCCTGAAATAGCCCTCATGCTTCACACTGACATCCATCCTGTGTTTCTGTGTACGTCTGTGTGCGCTTGAATGTGTGACATACCTCAAACACGTTGGATCCATTCTCCAAAGGTCAAGCCAAAGCACCGTTAGTGACAACTCTTTAAAGATCACAGAAAAAACATCGGATTTTATCACATAAAATACAGTTAATGTTGATCTATTTTGGTATCTTTTTTTTTTACAGACTGACTCGAGGCTTGCGTGGAGCAGTTGGGTGGTGGCATGGCCTTGTCGTTTTGCGGCAGCGACGAAGGTATCAATGCCTATAGCGTGGAGAACGGCGTGCTGAACAATGGCTGCTTCGTGGACGCTCTCAACCTGGTCCCCCATGTCTTCCTGCTCTTCATTACCTTCCCCATCCTCTTCATCGGTAGGTGACTAAAACTAAACCTAAAAAAACAAAGACTAAATAGCCTATTAACTGATCAGTTACTTGAGAAATGAACTTGTCTTTAGTAGATGAAACACTCAGATGAGTTTTGAACCATCAAGTGAGTTGTATTATCCCATTTACCTGCTTCACACGAACGCAACATTAATACTAAGGCAGCAGCTGACAATTATTTTCATCATTGATTAATCTTCCATTCATTTTTTTCAATTAACTGATTATTCGTTTTGTCTATAAAATTACTGTGAATAGTGAAAAATGCCTTTTATAATTTTTCCTCAGGCCAAGGTGATGTCTTCACATGTCTTGTTTACATATATTCAGTTTACCGTCACGTGTGACAAAGAAAAGCATCAAGTCGTCACATTTTAGAAGCTTTTTTTCTTCTGCTGACCACTCAACTGTTTTGAAGTGATGGGTGTTTTGGGACAAAATAATCTAGATTAAGTGCACAAAAGAGTCAGAAGTGGTTCAGCCTGTGTTATGTGTATTCTGACAGATGTGTAAGTGTTTCCTGCTTAAGCCTCTTAGAGCTTCACCTTTTCTGCTGGAGAGTCTCAGAAGTCGGTGCAGCTGTCAGGACAGAACTAATCCAGTGAGGATTACTGCAGCACAGTCACACACACTGTTTGATCTTTGTGTTCATTGTTTCATACGCACTGTGGTGTGGTTAGTGCAGGTGACTATTGGATACTGGGAAGAGTGGATGTGCTTTTCTAGTGCACTGTGACTGAGCAGGGTGAACCAGCCCCACTGCATGCTGGGATAGACTGCAGCCCCATGTGACCCTGTATAGGATAAGAGGTTTTGAATAGATGGATAAGTAGATGACAGGAGTGAGCGATCCATCTCGGTATTATGTCATTTTATATCACAATTTAAATACATAGCTTAACGATTAAGATAAAATGACCATATGGGAATGTCATTTTAGCTATTGCACCAAGTTAAATACATGTCAAATTAAAAGACTTCATCGTATTGATCCTAAAATCCAACATCAGCATAAAATTCTTTATTGATTTGTCCACAGAGGAATCCTTTTGGAAAAAAGTTCATTTTTTCAAAAGGCTACTTATTTAAACATAAGACGTGAGTCATATGACACACTGTTGAGAAAGTCCCTGTTTCAAGGCTGTGTTTTTAGGTATTAAAATAGTTAGAAATGTCAATGGGCTTTTGAATGAGCTTTTTTTTCTTCTGGAATAAAACCCAGAAGTTCTGCTTTCACTTGAGCCCTCTGTTATATATCAGTATGGTTAACACGGTTACATAAAAATCTCTACGAATTTGATAAGGGATTGAGATTTGATAAAATGATGTCAAACCTCGACCCCAGTGATCAGAAAGCAGCAGCTTTGTCGCACAGACGTCGATGACGAAACCTTGCGACTCCCTGTCATCTGGCGGCCACAGCAGATGTGTCAGTGATACACTCCCCTCCCCACCACAGCCCCACACTTAACACACACACACACACACACACACACACACACACACACACACACACACACACACACACACACACACACACTTTAAGGCAGTTCCTTGCCACCAGTGTGAACATTAAGCTGGCGACTGGACTTTTTCTGCAGGAAACAGTAAAACAAACAGTAAACTAAACTGCAGTAAACACACAGTCAATATAAAAAAACATACTGATTATATAACAGTACATTGAGTGGTTGGGGTAGCACTTACTTTATTTAGTTGAGTTCTGGAATACTAAGAAAAAACTTCCATCCTCCTCTGTCATTTCTGTATTGTTTTGCAGAAAATATCTTTTGCTGAATGCATGGTTTGTTATTTGTTGTGTGTGTGTGTGTGTTTGTGTGTGTGTGTGTGTAGTAATAGTAGTTTATGGGAATGATTCTGACCAGAAGCCCTCGGCTTGCTCCCCAAGGACTCACTAATTGATGCTTCCTGGTTCTGGTTTTTTATGGTCTTAGTCCCCTGAGCCTCCAAATGGCCGCAGTCCATTTAGTTAAGAGTAGAAACAAACCTAATAAGAAAGTATATCATCACTGGACTGTGGTACTGGACTCCCAGACCATCACCCATTTTAACCAATAAAGCAAAGTTAGATTAAACTGACACATCTACTGTCATGAAGTGTATTGGCATTAGAGTGATATTTACTATAGAGTTGCTGATTTTGATTTTGTATTGTATTTAGAGCTGTAATGTTTAGTCGAGTAGCTGATTAGCTGAATTACAGAAAATGAATTAGCAACGATTTTGATAATCAATAAATCATTTAAGTTGATTTTCAAACAAAAATGCAGAATAGTTGATGGTTCTAATTAGTGAAATGTGAATAATTTCTGCTTGAAATTAAAGTTTAGTTTTGCTCTGTTGGTCAAACAAAACATTTGAGCTTGTTACCTTTAGGCAAGAGGAAGCTTTGTATCTGAGGTGTGATTCTCACACTGTGGTGACATGACTAGAAATCAGTGTAAAATACTATAACAACAGTAGTGCCTTAAAATCCCTTATAGCTCATAACCCAGTTTACAAGCCAATGATTGTACCGTCGTCTCTTCTTGTTCCCTCCGTTCTCTGCTCCATACAGGTTGAATCTTTCAACAAAGTCAAATTTAGATTCATCATAACTCTTTTCTCTGTCCCTCTCTGTCTGTCTCTGTCTATCTCTGTCTGTCCATCAGGTTGGGGCAGTCAAAGCTCTAAGGTCCAGATCCATCACAACACATGGCTTCATTTCCCCGGCCACAACCTGAGATGGATCCTCACCTTCTCACTGCTGTTTGTCCACGTCTGCGAGTTTGCAGAGGGCATCGTTTCCAACAAGTGAGACCTCAGACGGAAGTTTTGTCACATATGTTAATCTCACAAATTGCTGCTTTTGCTTCTGTTGTCTTTATCAAAGTTAACTGAAAGTGAATTAAATTTGTGCTGTTAAAGAGAATGAACAAAATACTTTTAAAAATGAAAGTGTGCTGTTCATTTTATGCTGCGTTCATGTGGTATTTTTACTGTAGGATGATGGGAACCAATCACCTCCATCTCTACATGCCAGCATTCATGGGTTTCGTAGCAGCAACAACATCAGTGGTTTATTACCACAACATAGAGACATCCAACTTCCCCAAACTGCTGCTTGGTAAGTCTCGACACTGAGGGCACTGGGCTGGTTCATCCTCATAACTTTTATCTGTCCTATAAAAACTGTCTGTGTACACAACTCCCAGCTTCTTAAAGAGTGCTCCACCAGTTTAGCATCGCACTCCCAACACTGTTGGACTCATGATGAGTTCTTAATCGAAAAGATAACATCTTTTTAATTCCTTACATTCTGCTTCATTAACAAAATCTGCCACAAACATTACCCACAATGCAACTTCATTTCTTATGGTTCATCTGAGTTTTGACAGCAGCTAGTGAAGTCTAATTTCCAATTCAGATTTGGTAGTAACATTAATTTGGACTCAAGGATGAACTGATTAGATTTTGGTGGTCCAAGGTCAAAGGTCAAGGTCCCAGTGACCTCAGAAAACACGTTTTTGGCCATAACTCACAAATTATTTCACTAATTATGACACAATTTAACTCAAATGTCTATAATGATAAAATGAAGTGATGACATTTTATATCCAAAAGGTTGACGGTCAACTTCCCTGTGAAATCATAATGTTCTGCAAAAACACCTCTGGCCATTATAAATGCTGTAACTCAAGAAGGGGAGGTTGTGACCATGTTTCCTGCACCTTGCCTGATTGGTGGAGGGAAACAACCATGAAGTTCACTTTTGTAGCTTGTAGTCTTCAGCAGTAACTGATGCTGACTCAAGTGACATCACTGTGTAAAATCAGTGGAGTTCCCTTTTAATCTATCATTGAAACAGGTTACAATGCAGCAGTGCAACAGCCTATTGATATTACACTGTATAACTTTTTTTTCCCTCACAGTTCTTTTCATTTACTGGGTGTTGGCGTTCATCACAAAGTCCATTAAGCTCTGGAAGTATGCAGAGTACAAAGTGGGACCACAGCATCTGAGGTTCTGTATCACAGCTCTGTTAGTGATCCTGTATGGACTGCTAATGGCTGTGGAGGTCAACGTCATAAGAGTCAGGGTGAGCAATATCAGTGAGTAAATCACTGTTAACGTGTCAAATCCAGGAAGATGCTTGTTTTCCTAGGTGGTTTGGTGGTTATGGTTCTAAATATGAGGCAAACACATGGTTAACTGTCCATACGTTAATTCTTGTTCTGTTGTCTTGTGTCTTTCTGTAGAAATACGTATTCTTCGCCAATCCTCAGAAGGTGAAGCCGCCAGAAGATTTACAGGATCTGGGGGTTCGCTTCCTGCAGCCGTTTGTCAACCTTCTTTCCAAGGTAGACACAAACACACCGTCATATTTTAACATTTTAGTCTCAAAGAATATAACCCAGTTCAAATATTTACACCACAAGAGAGTTAGAAAGCAAAGTGCCTCATTTTCAGCTCAGATTTTGGCCGTGGCTGTGACAAATTGTTGGCACATTTGTAGGCGACATATTGGTGGATGAATCCTCTCATCATTGGAGCCCATAAAAGACCCATAGAGCTGAAGAAGATCGGCAAGCTGCCCATCGCCATGAGAGCCCTCACCAACTACCTGCGGCTCAAAGACGCTTACGAGGATCAGAGGGTGAGCAGATGGAGGCCTTATCCTCACCTCACCCCAATGCGATATTACATATAAGAAGAAGCACAAACCTCCATCATCTCTTTCTCTGCACAGACAGCGGAGGACCCAGATCGAGCCCCGTCCATCTGGCGCTCCATGTATCGAGCGTTTGGACGTCCCATCCTGCTCAGCAGCACCTTCCGCTACCTGGCAGACCTGCTGGGCTTCGCCGGGCCGCTCTGCATCTCTGGCATCGTGAAGTACCTGAAGGACGACGACGACGGCGCCACGTCGGGCAAAGAAACGATGGGTGTATGTATGAGTGGGAAGGGGGACATGTTGCTTTTATTTGTGACCTGACGCGACCTCTTGTCAGTACCTGAGACGGTTCCTGCTGCAGTGGAAATGCTTTTAAGGCGTTTAAAGAGAAGACAAATCAAAGGCTGGAGGTAGATTGCATTGACCTGCATTGTGTGAACTCTACAGAGCTGTGGCTACAGTATATGCAGTAGGGGTAAATAACAGTGGGGGTGCTCACTGCTGGAGGTCCTCTGTGGCCCTGACAGCTGTGAGATATAAAGTTACTGCTCAGACTTGAAAACTGGTCCAGAAACTGATGGAGCTGTTTGAGAGGTCTGTGCTGATCAGAGATGACAGTGAAAAATTAAACGTCATCGATTTCCCTTCAGAGAAATCACTCTGCTGAGTGTTTACACAGCATCATTTTACTAAAGGTTAAGTGCAAATTAGTGCAGCATCATGGGTCATCCTCACTGGATGAATGACTCACTCCCAGTGTGATGTTACCAAGGCGTTGGTCGCAGTCATCATGTCACCACCAGAGTGTGTGTGTGTGTGTGTGTGTGTGTGTGTGTGTGTGTGTGTGTGTGTGTGTGTGTGTGTGTGAAAAGGAGGCTGTATCTGATGTGATGATATGTTTGTAATGTCATAATGTGCAGGTGCTGAAATGACATTACGCATACACACACACACACACACACACACATTTGTAATTTTACACACGTGAGGACATAGTGCATTCCCTAAACCACAACTGTAACCATGACAACAACATGCCGAACGCCGGCCTTTACCCTAACCCTCAACTGCTGTAAAGTTTAATTTTAACCCTTAAAACAAGTTTTAATCCTGTAACAGGACAAATATTCTTATCTTCCTAAATGTCCTCACTTTTTAAGAATTTGTTTAATTTCCAAAAATGTTTTCACTTTCTAAGAATTTGTTTAATTTCCAAAAATGTTTTCACTTTCTAAGAATTTCCTCACTTTCCAAAACATGATCTCAGGTCTAAAACTCAAATTTCTCCGCATAGATAAAACAGTCCAACGAAACAAATGAAGATTTTGTCGACGTAACATTAGAAACAATTTGAATTTATAGTAGTATTGTATTGGTCCATAACACAAATGATTTGTTAATGACTGTTTGCGATCATGACTTAAATTAATTCTTGTGTATTACCAGCTTTTCATTGATTATTTGTTTTTTTAGTTTCCATATACACCATCGCTGTTGAATGAAAACCCTGTATCTCCAAATTTGATATTTTTGATTGGAGCTCTGCTGGTTATTTCTCAGTCTCAGCTCATGACTAACGATCATGACAGTGAACCTCAAAACTTTTAATCAATAATCATAATAATAGTAAATCAACTAATTGTTTTGGCACTACATTGAATATCTGCACAACATTTTCAGTTTGCACTTCATCATTCCAGATATTTCAGGACCTGCACTAGTTTTAATAAATCAACACGAGCTGGACCAACAATAATACAAAACGCTGATATCTGCCCATGACAGCACCATAAGGAGGGTGTAACAGAGAGAGAGAGAGAGCAGACACTTTTACAGGCGTCCATTTGGCGAGAGAAGAGACGCTGGCACAGCTGATCACAAACATCGACTTGTCTTAGATCCACGCCAGCCTCCTTCAAAGGTCATAATGCAGACAGGGCTGGTGAGAGAGGCAGAACAGATGCTTTTATAATGACAGCGTATTTTCATTCAGTCCATTTGGCTAGATGTTGTTATAGCTGATGTGAGCTGTTGTCAGGTCCGTGCCTGCCTGTTAAAGTGGGTGTAATGGGCGGCGGAGATAGAGCAGAGCAAGGCTGCATTTCTGAGTGACATGGAAAATTCCCCACTCACCTCACACTCTGTCTCAGGTTAATACAGAGGGAAGGACTGCTGAGCATCAGGCCGAGCTTTTCGATACCACCGTGTGTGTGTGTGTGAGATACCATCCTGTTTTCATCATATATATGTATAAAAATTCATATATATTCATGCACAGTGCAAGGATCCTCCCATCACTGTTTACATGTATTTTCATTTATACATAATTTTCTGTAAGATCAATTCAAAAACTGTTTATGGATAAAATATGAATATCTATATTTGACTCATCGAATCAATCCCGCAAATTAAACACTTAACAAGTCATCACGTGCTTCATCACTTTGATACAAATATCAGAT
This sequence comes from Trachinotus anak, assembly GCF_046630095.1. Classification (NCBI taxonomy): domain Eukaryota; kingdom Metazoa; phylum Chordata; class Actinopteri; order Carangiformes; family Carangidae; genus Trachinotus; species Trachinotus anak. The sequence goes on along the minus strand of NW_027273869.1, from coordinate 18,416,945 downwards.
CAAAAATCCAATATTTCCATTAAACCATTCTACTCATCATCGATCAGCAACAATGGCTATAATGGTTTATTGGAAATGGAGCTCTGCATTCGTGCCGCAGTGAAGTTGACCTTGAATTATCTGACTAACATCACCTGCTTCATTCGTACTTCATTATCAGAGGCTCATTAATCAGTTGCTGGGTTACCAGCAATCTTCATCATCAGTTCCTCACTGAGGAAACTGTAGCTACCACAGTATAAACAGCAAGACAATGAATATTATCTCATGGTGTATATTTTTATATCACCCAATCACTCATATTGATAATGATTTGATGGCTGATATAAAACAGATGATTTAATGGCTGATATTAATTTTTAATATAAGCATATAACGTGATATATATATTAATCTTCTGCTTAATTGTATTTTGAAATCAAAAATTCTGTTAAAGAGAACTCCTTAGTCATTCATGTTTTTTTTTTCTTCTATTTCTATATAAGTATTCTGAGATTTGTGACAAACACAAACATGTCATATACCTTCAGTTTAAAATCTAAAACATATTATATGGAAATATTTGATTGATGCTGAATGGAAAAAAAAAACAAAAAAACATTGATTTGCCCTTGTTGATTCACCAACCACTGGTTCTGTTGAATCTGTCCATGGAAGAGAAAACAGATGTGACACATCTGATGCACGTTCATGTTCCGGTGGTTAAATAATAAATCAGTTTGACCCTATTGTGCGCAACCTGCAAAGAAGAACTTCATGTGTTTTTAACTTTCATGTATTTTCTGTGTGTGTGTGTGTATTAGCAGGAGACCTACTTTAACGTCCACTTCATGCATTCCTCGAAGCTGCTGCAGAACACCTCAGTCCTGGCCGTTCTCCTCTTCCTGGCTTTAATCTTGCAGAGGACCTTCTTGCAGGCCTCGTACTACGTCACCATAGAAACCGGCATTAACCTGCGCGGAGCCCTGCTGGTGAGTGAAATGTCAACACGGAAAATTAAGTTCAGACGTTTTGTTTCTGTACTGAGGTGTTGCTTTGAAAGGTTCCTGCATGAGTAATCTCTGAGCTGCGCTGGCGTCTCCACCTGATCATTTTAAATGCTGAGGGAGCAGCCAGTCAGTTCTGAACACAAACAACATGAATCTCCCTATTCAGAGGGTAAATGTCACCAAAACAAAAGTTAAAAGTGTTTCTGCAAAATATAATTGTGTAAACCATAAATTCATTTAGATGAATCACTTAGTGGGATAAAGCCTCTGGCATTTAGACCATGTGACTTTAATTCTCCACTAAACCCTCTGGTACTACTGCTACTACTGAATATAGCCATGAAAACCTGTGTGTAGTTTGCTGCATTCGACTCAGCTCAGGTCAAATCCCCCCACTGACAACCAGAATATATTTCAGCCAAAACACATATTATCCATCATATCAGAAATACATAGGACAGGTTTTATTTTTATTGAATTTTCACATGAAAAAGGTACAACATAGAAAAGAAAGGAAAAAAAGTGGAAAGAAAAAACACATAGTGACAGGCCTGGATTGGCATATGACTAGTGCTAATAAATATCAAATGATAAAAAAGCTATTAAAATCCTGTGTTGTCGTGTCTGTTTCATTGTTCAGGCGATGATTTACAACAAAATCCTGCGTCTGTCCACCTCCAACATGTCCATGGGGGAGATGACACTGGGGCAGATCAACAACCTGGTAGCCATAGAGACCAACCAGCTGATGTGGTTCCTCTTCCTCTGCCCCAACCTGTGGGCCATGCCGGTGCAGGTAGGAGAAACTGGACCTCCATACATCACTGGCTTCAGTGTATTTCATGAAATCAAATATGCACGTTTATTTTTGAATGTGATGTGGTGATGATTCTCTGTTTTCTTTGCAGATTGTGATGGGAGTGATCCTGTTGTACTATTTACTGGGCTGGAGCGCTCTGGTTGGAGCATCTGTCATAGTCCTGCTGGCTCCGCTCCAATACCTCATAGCTACAAAGCTGGCAGACACACAAAAAAGCACACTAGTAGGCACTATACTAATGTTGCTTTGAAATACAACATATTTCCTGCAGATCTGAGAAAAATTTCATGATATTTTACATCACTTGGCAACTTTCTTGTCTTGTGATATAGGTATAGATTAACACATCATTTTCATCCCGTCGTCTCCTTCAGGAACACTCCACAGATCGACTGAAGAAGACCACAGAGATCCTAAAGGGCATAAAGCTGCTGAAGCTGTACGCCTGGGAGAACATCTTCTGTGACAGCGTGGAGGAGACCAGAGGCAAAGAGCTCACCAGCCTCAAGACCTTCGCTTTCTACACGTCTTTGTCCAGTAAGACGAAAACAACATTGATGACATGGGTTTAAATTATGTTGATTTGCAGAACACGAACTCCTCACTTTTTACGTCATTGGTTAAAACATGAAAGAAGAAACCTACAATTGATTTACAATTACAAAATTAACACAAAATAACACAAATTAGACTAAAATCTTGCTTCAAATCACCTTAAATCAAGTTCAAATCAAGTTAAATTAGATCTTAACTACCTTTCCAGTTGATACTCTTGTGAAAGTGAAACATTTAATTCACCTAAAACTCCTGCTATGTTTAAATCACTGCAATAAAACCTGTTCTCTCTCTGTGCAGTTTTCATGAATGCTGCTATTCCCATTGCTGCTGTTCTTGCGGTAAGAAAACTTCACCTCTGTAGAGGGAAGACATTTATTTATGAATGTGTAACTCTTTCAAATGGCCGAAGTGCTGTTTTTGGTGCTGAGAGATGGTAAAATGTAAATCCTGTCTCACAGACTTTTGTGATGCATCACTTCATCAATAAAACGGGTCCCACTCCCTCTGAGGCCTTCGCAGCTCTGGCCTTGTTCCACATCCTGGTCACCCCCCTCTTCCTGCTCTCCACTGTGGTCCGGTTTGCTGTGAAGGCTCTGGTCAGGTGAGTGTGATGACCTTTGTTGTCTTGTGTCGTATTTATTCCTATGGTAAAGAGATTGGCTCTCACTGGGGAGGGAGGGGGGATTTGGACCGGACCAAACACGGAGGACTAACTGGAGATGCTGTGTCACACACTGGATGTGGTTCTGTGGTAAATCTAATTAAAGGAGCATGGAAGAAACCTGACAGCAGCGAAAAGAAACTCGAAACTCCTGAGAGAGTACGGGTATTGGTATCGTCACAATCACACTTATTCTTGGACTGTGTGTGTGTTTGTGTGTGTGTGTGTGTGTGTGTGTTTGTGTGTGTGTGTGTTTGTGTGTGTTCTTACAGTGTCCAGAAGCTCAGCGAGTTTCTTCAGAGTGACGAAATTGGAGACGACAGCTGGAGAAATGGTGACATATCTGTTTCCTTCGAAGCTGGAAAAAAACACCTGGGGGCGGTGAGTCTACCTGATACCAGATCGATCAATCAACAAACTGATAGATGATCATTTATTGGGCAAATGGCTCATCGCTTTTTCATTTTAGAGCTCATTTAAGTGAGATTTTAGAAGATTGCAATGTGTTATTCTCACTGTTATTGCTGTTTTATGTTTAAATGTTTTAATTTCCACAGTTCCTGTGGCTCCTTGATATTCTTGAAAGTCTGTCACTGTTAGAAAGAAAATCAAGGCCTTGAAAGTTTTTGAAAACAGACAAAGACGTGGGTCTTTGAAAGTCTTTTTTTAAGATTGTTGTCCGTGTGTTATAACGGTTATTATGTAACTTGTAACTTGATTTGTGTCTCAAAACGTGCAGTGTTGGGTCCTTGAATAGGAGGGCATTAGTCCTGGAAAGTGCTTGAAAAGTTCTTGAATTTGTTGTTTACGAAGGTGTGGGATTTTCATTGCTGGTATCTGCAGAAGCCGCAACAATTTTAGACACAGCGGTAAAACAAGAAGTCAGACTTTCCTTCAAAAAGCAGAAAACACATTATACTCTTTAACCTAATGTCAGATGTTGAAACTGCTGCAGAGCTGTTTTCTCACTGTGCTCAGTTTAGGTCTGAAGCACATGCAGTTTACAGATGTCACGTTAAATTACACTTCTGGCTAATGAAGACTTTCAAACTGTTAAAAATCCAAACATTTATCCTGTATTTAAAACAGACGGTGTTAGCAAAGCACGCTGAGGGTGCCAAGAAATCGCTTTAAAGTGCTGAGTTTAATAGCCAGTGTTTCCTGATGGACAGGGTTTGGATCAGTGAGGTGTGCCAGATGACACTGCACACATTCCTTCCATGTTACTCCAGGTAACTTGTGTCATTTCCATTGTTGCGACAGGTTACTATAATAGGATGTTGAGGGATGTGTTGTAGAAAATGTGTGTTTTGATGGCACAGTGAAGACAGAAAGACATAAAAGACGACTAAAAATATCTTTACACAAATGTTTTACCAGTTGCACTAGTTGAGAAACATCCAGCTGCTTTAACGCTCATCAAAGAGGCCAGAGTTCAAAATAGACGCTGATTTAAAAACCTACTATACCTAACTGCGCATGCTGACTCTGCACCATCTGCTCATGCAGATATTTGCAACACAATGCACAAGTCAAAGCACTCACCTGTTCAAATGTCACTAAATTTCACTTGAATTTTTGCAGGGTGGGCTGTGATTGGCTGCTCACACTGCTGCAATGCAACATTCAATTCTGTTTTTAAGCTGCAGTCAAACATGGCTGAACAACGTGGATGAATAGTTACAACATCCACATATATATGTGTTATATTATTTCCTCAGGACTAATTGTTTGAAAAGTTTAAAGGTCATGGGAGTTGGTCTTAGAACATAACCGCCCTGTAACTGCAGCCCAGACTCTAATCTGGTGTCTGTCTGAGGTTTCTGGTGACTGAGTCACATGGTGACTATTATGTTGCAGTGGGATTATCACTGTTTGTGTCTGAAATGAACCACAGAGCCGAGTGACTCCTTAGAGTCATAATGGTTTTCAAATAGGATTGTGAGGCATTAAGTCAAAACACAACATATCCATGTTTAAAATGGAACATCATTAAATACATTATTCAGTAGCGGAACTCAGATGTATTGTTATCAGGGCAAAAGAAACAGTAATAGTTATTCATTATTAATATTTTACTGCTCCACTTCCATTGAAAGCCCCATTCACAGCTGTTTTATACCAGCTGCATTAGCTCCCTTTTATGAAGCTAGTACAGTCTTAATTGCAAAGCTGAAAAAGAAATAGCTATGCCTGTCATGTCGGCTACATCATCACTGAAAATGTCCCGGAAAAGTCCTGGTGAATGATTTCTAGAAAAGAGGGGGAACCCTGCTCTCATGTGGCTTCCCTCTAGCTTCCCTATGGACATTAATAGAATGGACTAATGGATTTATATAATATTGTTTAAGACATTCGAGGTCCTCAGGGGTTGAATCTTAATGTCTTTAGTGACCCTGTCACCCCGTGATCTTTCCCTTACAGTAGTTTTCCCTTGCAGATAATAAATAAGATTTAATAGGTAGACTGTTCTCCCTGCAACTGGTTAAACTTTAACCATAGCAAAATCATCGGCACTGTTATTTATGCCGTCCAACACTTGTGATGCCATCTCTGCATGGCAGCAAAAAACAGTGCCTGCTGTTTTCTCTGCAAACCACACAATGCATAAAAACTAGCATCACTGCAAATTGGTGTGCAGCGTCTCATCTGGAGACTCCATCGTCCTAATTTCCAGAATTAATGTGCATCAGTGCTCCAGAAAAGCAGCAGGAGTTATTACATTTGCTTCCTTATTGCTTCAGGCGTCAGATGACATGCTGCTACACAACGTGGCCAGTGTGACCTTTAGCGTCGCCACTTATACAGCAACTATCTCTAATGTTGAGGTCAGTTTTACAAAGATAAGAGGACTTCACTTGAACTTGTACAGTATGTTTGTATGTGTAGTGTGTCTGGATAATAAGAACAGGATAGCGTGCTAGCAGTGGGATTAAACCCTTTGGGGACAACATCCTCGTGGTTTATATTGGGGGGGGGGGGACCCCCGCACTTCTTCTTCTCCCTAGGGAACTAAAGCGGATACAGGAAAGTCTTAAGTTTATTAGTAAATGCTAACTTCAAATCTCTCATCTTTTCCCCCTCTCACTCCCCATCTCTCCCTTGTCCTTTTCATATCCCCCTCAAGACCAAAGCCATCAACAGGAAGCAGCCAATACGCTACCAGATGGACAACTATGAGCAGCCGACCAGGCGACAGATGAGACCCACGGAGACGGAGGATGTGGCTGTGAAGGTCAGGGTCAAAGTTCACATGTTGAGAAATGAATGGAGGGGGGGTTAAGGTCAGAAAAAGTGTATGACGTCTCAAAGACAAGAAAGACGTGATTACCAGTGTCCAAGGTTAAGGGTTTAAAAGATGGAAAGTTTTGGATCAGAAAAACGTGTCAGTGGACTCGTCCCAGAAATCACTGTCAGTACAATCAGTGTCAGTAGCAATAGAGAGGGCAAACAGAATTAATGGGCTTGAGAGTCAGAACCGGCTTGTTAAAACTAAAATGTTTCAGTAGTAATCGACCTAAGTTAAAGAGGCTTTTCTGTGCAAGACACTGAGCTGGTTAAAGGCAGCACATTCAGGAGCGATGAACTCAGCTTTCCAGACGGCTGCTTGGCACTTTTACAGTCCCCTCACAGTGATACAGTGTAAACAGACCTTTGGGGATAGATAAGTTTAGGTACAGAGGAGTGGGATGCCATTTTGATGGAAATGTTGAGAGGGGCGAATAACAGAAATAGATTATTTTGAAGAAAAAAAATAACAGAAGATATGAATGTGACTCATCGTTTTCATTCAATTTAAACAAAGTAGACTAGATTTCTTCAAAAGAGCAGATCAGTTTTAATTGATTTTCTCCCAGATTTAATGTACCTACCAACCTCTGAGCCCCAAAAAATGAAGCCAACACTGAATTGCCAAAAACTGCAGTTCCTCTAATGGCCAATTGAGGCTAAAATGCCCAACTTCACAGCAGAAATAAACACATTCACAACCTGGAACAAAAAATGCAGCACCTCTTTGCCAGTTTCTCAATTAGCCGGGAGTTAGGCAAAAGCAGCTTGCTCTGATCTTCAAAACCGCTCTTCAGAAACACACGGTACAGTCTATGGTTCTGACACACAACAGTTACGTAAGAAGGCAATAATAGCTGTAGTTTGTAGTAAAATATGTTAGAGAATCAAAACTACTCATATAAAAAATTACATAAAAAAGCCAAACTATATTGTGGTTTATTTCAAATTGTATTTTAAAACACTGTTTATTATTAATGGTATTAACTACCAGGAAAGTCATGCTGGGAAGAAAATGAGTTTATCTGTTACATGTCAGCTTCAAAAGAAGTCCGACACTTGTCAGGAGCTTCTCCCCATTAGTATTATTATTATTATTATTATTATTCTAATCAGTAAGTCACTTCAGTGTTTGTACTGTGCATCTGTGGGTCTTTTGCTGGTGTGTGCAATCATACATGTGTCGTGTGTTCACGTGTGTGTAACTAAAGATGTGTGTGTGTGTGGACTCAGGAAGTGTGGGGTTCACACGAGAATCCATTGCCCCTGAAAGGTCCTTGTGAATGTGTCCAACATTTTCTCAGCCCCTCTGCGAAAGACCGCTCTTCCTGTCTCATCCCTGCGGAGTGACGCTACCGACCGGACGGTGGTCTGTTAATTAACGAGAGAGAGAGAGAGAGAGAGAGAGAGAGGGAGGGAGAAAGCACAGGGGAATACACCAATACACTAAACTAAACACAGTGTCTATAGGACTTTATTTGCTAATCAAAATAAGTATTTAATTAAAAAAAAAAAAATCACCTTTATTATTAATTACATGGACATAAGTCTGTGGACAGCCTCCACTCTTCCAGCCTTTCACCACATTTCACTTCAGGGAACTGCAGCGTTCTGGTTCATCCCAAAGGTGCTGGATGAGGTTGAGGTCAGGGCTGCGTTGAGGCTGGTCAAGGTCTTATGGAGCTGGCTTGTGCATGGGGCCAAAAATAAACTAGGGCCACAAAAGGTAGAAAAACACTGTTGTCTAATGAAAGCATTAGCATTAAGATCCAGGAAAAACAGCATCAAACTACAAGTACACAAAAGTTTGTGGACAGTTTTGACCATATAATTTACTTTTTTGCCAAATAGTTTATTTTCAGTATTTCTTGCAACTTTAAGTAACATGTTTTTCTAATGGTCTTGTAATATCAGGGAGTTAAATTTCCCAAGATGCATTTCTGTAATAATATATACTATAGATCAAGGCCTCATTTTATGTGTTGCATCCCAAATTTTTGATTTAAGGCTGTGGGGAAAAAGTGGTGCAACTTCAGTGAGAGCGATGTCCTTGGGTATAGATATAGCATTGGTTATTTTAACTTTTTACTTTGACTGTTTTGACAAATTAGAATAGAATATTAAGATGACATTAAAATACCATTTAAAAACAATAAAAACACATTTGAATCAATGAAAATGTTTAAATAAGTCATATCAAGATCAGTGAAGACACTTACAACACCATTTTAAAAGAAGTGCTGCAGTGATAAAAGACATTAAAAACAAGCTGATGCAAACATGGCACTAGATAAAAAGAGATGTTACATGTGTAATTTATTGGTGAGCTGCAGCAAACAGTGATGTTTTAATGAGCTGACAGTCTGAGCAGATCTCAGGTGTTCAGGAAGCTTGTTCCACAGGTGGGGGGCAGAGAAACTAAAAGCTGCTTCACTTAGCTTGGTTCTGATTCTGGGAACACTGAGTCCCAGGTGACCAGTGGATAAATGTCAGTAATTGAGGGGATAGAAAAATGACACAAAGGTCCCAACAGGACTCAGACTGAGGATGTTGTGATTCACGGTTGTTGACATAAAACCAGCAAGTCTTGAATTGATCTTTTATCCTGTGTGACATTAACAGTAGTTTGTAAACACAACTGAACTGCTTCCTCTGGCTTCCTGTCCGGCGAATTAAATAATCTTTCTTTGCTCAAAGAGCAGTGACCCCACATTTCCTTATTTTCTTGTTTCACTCAGTCTGTCTTTCTCCTTCGCTCCCCTCCTTTCTTTTCAAGAGTATCTAATCTCCTTTTCCCTCTTTGTACCTCATCCTCCCATAGAAAAGTTTTCCTGGTAGCTACAAAATTAATTTGTTATTTCACATTTGTTTTCCTCAGTGTGATGCTTTATTGAAAAGGTTTAGTTGTTATTCAATCACTAAATGTAAGAAAAAGGTAAAATGATCATCAAATAAATTCTGTAATATTCAGTATTGTTCTCAGAGACTTCTAAGATGTACTTGAAAAATCTGATGAGATACTTGACCAGTTTAAATTTGTTGTGTCATCTCCTCTTATCTCCACTGGTCTAAGTCTCTAAAAACTAAACAGATAAATAAGTTGTTAAGTGACTTCCTCTTAACTATTTGCTTAGAAAGGAGCAAAGATGTTCCTGTATCTGGATGTCTTTTGGGATCTGTGTCATGGGGAGAAGGGAACAGTGGAGTCAAGGCTGGGGGGGGGAGGTTGTCAGATAAAATAAACATAAAATAAACAAATAAATGCAACAGAGGGGAGGAATGTAAACAGAGTCCTAGCAGGAAGCAGGGTGACAGATCACTAGATGGGGATTAGATACGAAGTCTCGTCACATCTTCGCCCGTTTTTGCAATATTAAATGCTGAAAAGACTCATATGGAGAATTCACACTGTTCACTCTTCTGTGATTTAGATGTTTATCATATATGTTGTACATATGTTGGTGGTGCTGGAATTTGTGATCTTTGCAACCATAAAGAAAGAAAAACAGGCCACAAAAACTTATTTGCTCCAAGAATGGAAGTTTGATTTTTACTTCAAAAGCAGCAGGTTGGACACAGCGTTACTCTCGGGGAAATCTAATGAAACTTGAACTTCAGATCCCTGAAACTCACAAACACAGAGTTTTTGTTTGGAAATATTTATTCATTCAGTTTATTCTCTTCAATATCATTGTTTTGAACCTTAACCCATTTAAAATTGAGCACAGTGAACTCTCCAAACCGTCGCAGGGAGACGTTCAGCTTGGAGTCTCTCATACCATGAGCACAGTGTGTGTTCCTGCTTGTGTGATGCAGTTATCTCAGCAGTGTTTACTGCAGTGAACTCACTGTTAGGGTTTCTTAAACTCTGGGTCAGGACATAAAATGGGTCATGTGCTTTACTCTGGCGGGTCCACACATGAAAGAAAACAGCACGTAGTCGGTCATATGATGCACAGTCTGCAGGATTAGATGTAATACTTTTTATTCTTTATATTTTTTTAATTAATTTCTCTTCATCTCTCTTTGTTTTGCTTAGGTGAGCAATGGATCCTTCACCTGGGGAAGCAACCTGTCGACACTATCGGACATCAACATCCGCATCCCGACAGGTAGGACTAACCCTTTCATCACACAATAATACACTTACAGACATGGGTTCACAGTTTAATCAGAAAAAATATTAGCCACCCGATCCAATAAAATTGCCAGGAGATATGGATAAATAGATTTAAGACTGTGATGCCCTAAATGCTAATGCAATCTGTATCTTACCTTAAAGGTCCCATATTTGTTTGTGATTATAAAGCAGGTCTAGGTTCTATATTAATACTGTGAAAGTATCAAAGCCTCAGTCCACAGAGAAATGCACACAGCCTGTATTCAGAAACTGAGCCTTAAAACCAGCCGTCAGGATTTCTGGAACTTTGTGATGTCACAACAAAGCAGTCACTGCCCTCACATCACCCTGGACCCACCATCCAACATTGCAGGATTTAGTTTCTCTGAGTGTTTACCTGAAATCTGCTATATTTTTATTTGGTCGCTCAGAAAACAGTCAGCCAATCAGAAGAGAGGCTCAGACCCTCTCCTCTGATTGGCTCACCGACCTTTGTTACTAGAGCTCCAGAGAGAAGCCTGAGAGAGGAGATGTAAAACTACACTGAGATGGTTTTAGGTTCTTAAAACCACAGATATATCTTCTTATGGATATCAACACTTTAAATAAAAGACTTCACATAAAATATGGGACCTTTAAGTGGTTAATGAGGTCCCAACATATGGTGTTTTAACAGCCAGATAACACAAATTTGGGCTTCACCAGCAGTGTGACAAAAAGATCAGGTCTGAGGTTGCATGCAGGAGAAAAACTCTGATGTCATGTCAAAAACTTTATGAAAATAGTGTTGTATTAGGATAAGGTCAATAGTTGGATTAGAACATAATTGCTGCTTCAATTCCCAACAGGAACTTACGTTGCTGTTTGGTTCTGTTCAGACAGCTGAATGTTGTAATTTTAGAAGCTCAATCATCTGTTCTCCTCTGGTGTTGCCCAAACGTTAAGGACCAGTGTGTCCAGTGTAGCTGCCAGAGTGTGTGTCATGTCACACGAAAGTCCTCTGCATAATGTTTTTGACTGCAGTGTTATTTCTTTATCAGAGGCATTGAGCTGCCCATGAATCTGTTATGAGTGGCCACACATGAGTTTTTATGGCTTATAATTAGATGCAGATTTTGAAGGTAATGTTGTTTATTCAGTACAGCGTCTGTCAGTGGGTTTCACGCTGTGAAAACGCTGTGATAAAATGTGAATGAAACATTCAGAGCTGATGTCAGTGCACTACACTAAAACTGATACTAATGCTGCTGGCATGGCACTGAAATACCAAGAGTCAGGAGACCAGGTCATTTTCAGGAGGCTGCCAACAGATGGACCGTGTAGTATATCTCTCACACAAACACACACACACACACACACACACACACACACACACACTTGTGTCTTGCCCTGGAAAGTGACTTGCTTGCTATCCCAGTCATTCCACTCCTGAGACAAACAGGATTGGTTGTTCTGCAAAGCGCTGGTGTAATATCATGTTTGTGTGTGTTTTTCTACTTCTATCTTTGTGTCAAGCAAGTTGAGACTTTCAGAACAAAGGTGCTTTTTAAAGTGAGGAGGTTTACAGTACTCTTTACTTCCCTGAGTTGAGTTTCTATTTTCACATTGGGACTTGAGTGTATGCCAAGTCAGACTTGGAGTAGAGTTAGGTTTAGGGTTGACATTTGGCATGTAGTGCTGATGGTTAGAAATTTAGGGGGATAATTAATGAATGCAGTCATTGGATGAATAGAATCTCAAGGATTTGTGCATTCAGTTCACAGTTTTTAAGGAACAGCTAAATCTAATGCAGTCTAATACAACAGTCCTACAGTAAATAAGCTTGCGTGTGCATGTGAAGTGGAAGAAGGATTAAAGTTTCTTCACCTCATATTTGTATTTTGTTATCAGAGAGGTTAAGTTTAGGGTGACATTGTTGTAATTGGGTGACTCAGCCTTTTCTGACCTCTGACCCCACATTTAGGTCTCACAATTCTCATGACTCCGACTGCATTTGTCAAGTATTTGTGTGAATTTGAGTAAGTCTGTTTTCGAAAGCATGTGTGGTACACTACAAATGACGATATAATTACTCTTGAGAATAAATAATTGAAAATGAAATTAGCTAAAAAATAAACTTATGTTTTTTCTATTTGTGTAGGTCAGCTGACAATGATTGTAGGCCAGGTGGGCTGTGGGAAATCTTCCCTGCTGCTGGCCATGCTTGGCGAGATGCAGACCATCGATGGAAGAGTCTACTGGAGCAAGTAAGACATGACAATATTACTGGTGTTATTTAGGGCCAGAAATAGGTTTTAAGTCTGTTGATGATAAAGGAATGAAAGAAAGAGAAAAAGCAGATTTTTACTCTATGGAGTCATTTTAAATTTTACCTAATGAGATCAGAAAATGCAAGATTATGGCATCTTACTGTGAAATTTTTCAGTTGCAGTAGCAACGTTAAGTCAAAAAAAGTTCTATTCAAACATACATCAGAATTGCTACTGACATCTATAGCTAATTTAATGCTAATCAGAGTTTTCATTACTGTGTGATATTGGTCACAACCTTTTATTTTTCAGTAGAGATACACTTATGTCATATCCTGTTCAGTATTCCACTAAGCTGTGTCTTGAATGATCATTTCATGTATATTTCAAATGATATCATTGTATCTACAGGTCTCTGCAAACTGAAATATTATTTAAGATTAGCAATATAGTGTTCTAGTTGTAAATAAAAATAGAATAGGATGTATATTTTTATTTTGGTTTTTTTTGTATTTACAAGGATACACATAATCATATGGATCACACATCTAATTACATACAAATATAGTAATATATATAAAATATGCAGTAAATCCTTGAAGTAATTGGTAGATATATATGTTATGATGTTACTTGGATGTAAATTAATTTTATCTTGTTTGTGCCACAATGAGAAATACTGACATGAACAAATCATCTGTCCATTAGCAGCAAGTGTCCAGTTTTCAGTGTGATTTAATTTTCTGCTCTGATGGTTCTAATGAAATTAAATTGAATTATACAAAAGTAGCTTTTATTATGAAATTACCATATCAGAGTCATTATCAGTCTAATTATTTGTTTGTCTGTTTTTATTGCAACAGACAAATTTACTGTCAAATTACCTACAGTCTTTAAAAAAATTACATGACAAAACACAGTTTGTTAGAGTCACTGAATCAAAACTGTGATATGACAATAATCTCACCGTGACTCACCTCACGAGCAGTCTAAAAGCACTGCTACCATAACTTTTGATTGTGTTTTATTGCATTTACAGGCATTTAATTAGCCTCAAATTAAATTGGAATTAGTAGTAAACGTTAATTTACCATGACATTGACTTGTACTTGAAGACAGACCAATTGACCATGTAACCATCTTAGTTACTTGCATAACCCTGGTTCTCTGAGTAGCACGAACTCAGTGACACAGCCAAAACAGGAAACTGTCAGTGTCAATATTACAATTAACTACTGTGTCAGAAAACAGCGTAGTCACACAGTTTTAGGTCATTTCTGGGGTGTAACGAGTAGAAACATTAGTTTGACACACTGATTTGTCAGATTTAATGCTAATATTAGCCGCTACATTTTGGCACTGATAAAGTTCGCTGGCTTGTTAGCGGAGACTTTCCTTTTTGAATTTTAGGTTTTAGCATTTATCTCAGTTGAGTGCCTGAAAACTGAACTGAATATTCTGAGGGTGTTTTGAGGTGTCAGCTGACATTTTGACTTGAAGTTGTTTTCAAAACCTCTATAAAAAATGTTCTTTCTCTCTGTATGTCCACCTTCAGTTGCTTTTCTATCTCACAGGAAGTCTGGAATTCATTTGTCCATTTTCATTTAAAGAAAAACCCCCAGAAAAACAGTGATTGTAGACTTTAAGATGCAGATCAACATCACCGTAGCCACCAGGGCTACACACTAACCTTTGCTGTGTGTCTGTGTGTGTGTATATGTGCGTGTGTGCACATCTGCACCTCTGGTCATCTTTCTGCACATATACATGGATGTGTGTGTGTGTGTGTGTGTGTGTGTGTGTGTGTGTGTGTGTGTGTGTGTGTGTGTGTGTGTGTGTGTGTGTGTGTGTGTGTGTGTGTGTGTGTGTGGTTTCTGTTTCTTTACCTCCTGCCCTCTTGACACATCAGCCTGCCTGATTGTGAGATGATCCACGAGGGGAACATAAGGTACTTTCTCTCTGGTCTCTTCTGTCTAAAACACAATTATTTACACAGACTGCAGACGTTCCCATTTATGTTTTAGCAGTTTAACTAACTTTCCTCATCCAGAGTTGTTAACATTGAGTTTAATTACCTTTAACTACCAATAGTGATGTGCAGAAATAAAGAGAGGTAGTCAGGAATAGGTCCAGAAGTTGACACAGGTTCTGACACATTGACCCAATGGTTAATATAACCAGTAAGTGATGACAACACAAACACCTATAGTCATGTCCTGTATAATTCACTAGTCATATATGATCAATACTTACACTGTGAGCAAACACAATGTTGAAGAAGAGGTAATAAAAGTCATTCAAAGTCACAAAAAAAGCTAATTTGTAATTAGCAGTTTGTGTTTTATTATACAGTAAAATATACTTACATAACTTACATTTAGATATATATATATAAATTTTTTTTAGTTTGTAAATTATGATTAAATGTGGTCTTGTACAGAGCCACATAAACTCCTACTGAATATACACAAGCCTTTAACCCAGGGTATCAATATAACACAAACACACCGTCATGCTCATAAAATACGAGACCTCATTGTCGAAGAAGCCACAAAACCTAATTATCGCAGACAGACAATGACTGCATCACTTACATGGCTCTTCTTCTCTGGGTGGGAAGGTTAATTTGATTAACAGTTGGCAGGCTAACATCATGTCTTCATTATCTGGGCTCTGTCTCTTCCTCTTTTTATTTCTCTGTCTTTCTTCCACTTCCTTCTGTTTCCTATGTCCATGTTCTCTGTGTCTCCTTCAGCAGTTTGTTGTTGCTCGTAGCTTCTCTCTCTCTCTCTTTGACCTTTTGTCTTCTTCTCTTTTATTACATATCAAACACAAACACAAAAGCAAATATACACACAGCTGATTGCAGGAGACTCACTCTAACATACTGACGTGATTTTGACAGTTGGTCAGAGACAGAGGAGTCTGACGAAGACATCAGGAGGTATACGCTCTTCTTCCTGTCGCCTACTTCCTGCTTCAGATCTGAAATTACCCTTTGACCTCTCATCCGCCTTACCTCCTTTTGCTTTCATCTTTTTTAACTCCATTTTTCCCTCGGAAGAAAGTACTGTTTCACAATGCACACAAAGGATTTCTCAGGCTGTGTTGTTCATGAACACATACATAAAATCTGCAGCTGTTATTGTTAATTTATTAATTGTTTCTGTTTTTTTCACAGTTTACTCCATTTTCTATCCATTGCTATAGTTATAGTTTACAATACAATAAAAATAATACAAAATATAATTGTACTATCAACTTTTTACAAAGCAGCTTTCATACACAAAGTGCAGCTCTAAATGCTTCACAAAACTAAAAAAAAGGCAATTTAAAAGGATAGAAAAGTAAAATGGATTTAAAAACAAAGGGGTAGTAAGTAAAATAATAAACATTAAAAAAGTTGTAGTTTTTGGTTAAACTGTATCTTTGTGTATCTGTGTTTATCTGTGGATCTTGTTACACATGTTAGCACATTTTCTGCAACACCGTCCACATTCACAATCTTGCCTGGAAGCTGCAAAGTTCAACTAGTAGAAGTTATTGATATAGAGCCCCGGTCATTAAAACTCTACCAGTGAGAGTCCTGTTTCTGCTGAAGCAGCATCCTGTTGATATGTATGTGTCCAGAAACAACTGTGTCAGCCTTCAGAGCGTACTATCTTCTGCTCATTGTGTTGAGATGATTATTGGTTTTGATCCTGGAGTGGTTTGTGCTTTTAATGCTGGGAGTCAAACAAACAAAAAACAAAAAAATACAGATTTATATCTTTTTATTTGTCACAGCTTTAGTAAATTTGCTCTGTGTGGCCAAATATACACATTAATTACATAGCTATGCCAGTATTTTTATGTAAGAATCTACTCAAGAATGTCTACATTTCTCTTATGTCTATGTGATATTTGTGACAATACAGTTTAAAAAAAAAAATTGTTTATACATTATCTCATTATATAGTTCATGCATTTATCGCAAATGTTCAACAATCCTTTAATAATAACATCTTTAAGTTGTGTGACATGTTTCATATCAAAGTGACAGAGGATCAGACAAGAATTCCTGGATTAAACGGAAATTTCATGAAATATGTTGTGACAGAAACAAAACCGAACACAGCTAAAGACAAAATCTGCCCAACTGTCCGACTAGTTTTTGAGGGGTGGAGCTAAAAATCTCAGCAGTGCTGCTCTCAGGTCAGACTCCCAGCAGCTACAGTTGTTGTTGTTGTTGTTGTTGTTGTCGTCGTCCTAGTTGATGTTTTTGTATGTTTGTGTTGCTGCAGCTGGCGTTATTGTTGGTGCTGTTGTAGTTTCCGTTGTTGACGACTTGCAGCTCATCATTAACCCGATCCATGATCCATATTTATCTCCCATATTTGACAAAGTATTTTTCATGTTGTGGTGGAGTTTGACAGCTTTGAAAACATAATCCTCCCTCTCCTTTTTTTTTTTTATATTTGGATGCCACATTCATAAAGCTGCCTGGAGCAGGAGTACTGATCTGACATTAGCTTTCCTCCTAAACAGTTCTTTGGTACAATGTTCAGCAAAAAAACTCTTTGACTCCTGAAATAGTCAGAGATGTAGGTGATCTGTGGAAATGGCCAGTGTCAAACAATGTACACCAGACTTCATAGAAAAAACGTCAAATTATTAGAAAATGATCTGGATCTGCCCCAAAATTTATTGGGTTCATCACTGACCCATGATCCATCCCTCCACCAAGTACAGTGTAAATTGGTGCAGTACTTTTTGCGTAATCCAGCTAACAAACAAACAAACAGATATAAACAGTGAAAACATCACCTTGGTGGAGGTAATAATATAAGTTTAACAACATATATAAGGTGGTAGAAAGTTTTTGGTCTTGAAAGTACAAATCTTTGCAATTAATTGACTGTATAATGTCATTCAGTTTTGCACTTGAAGTGTATCTTTGTCTTTGTAGTCACATCAGTTGTGTTGTAATGCATCTCCAGCATGCAGTATCCTGTTATCGCTTTTCTAATCTTGTTATCCTAATTAAAAGTCATTTAATGAACCCCCTCCGCAGTAGACATTATCAGAAAATCTGATCCTGCTGATGATATATTTGTGTAATTATATTATATAATTATACAAAAAAACAAATCTAGTTAGATAATATGGAACTAGCTCTTAGAAAACTGATACCATCTTGTGTTGTCATTATAGAAAAAAATAAAATAAATGTGTTTAAAAATTTAAAGATTAATCAAAAACTCAGATGTTCAGCTTTAGCCTCAAGACAAAGTAAGTATCACAGTGATGGTGGATCAGTTCTCCTGCTCTTCAGCTTTATGAATACAGGACTTGTAGTTCTTACTTGGTATCTGTTTGCCTCTTTTCCCCATAATGCATCCAGCAAGAACAGATACTCTGTGGCCTACGCTGCCCAGAAGTCCTGGCTGCTCAACGCCACAGTGGAGGAAAACATCACTTTCGGGAGCCCCTTCAGCAAACAGAGGTAAAAAAAAAAAAAACACAGTACACAACTACAACCACTTTCAGAAACGCTTCTGTATCCATCTCAGTGCTCCTGAAATCATGGTGGTTATTTTGTGTTTCTAAGGTA
This sequence comes from Trachinotus anak, assembly GCF_046630095.1. Classification (NCBI taxonomy): domain Eukaryota; kingdom Metazoa; phylum Chordata; class Actinopteri; order Carangiformes; family Carangidae; genus Trachinotus; species Trachinotus anak. The sequence goes on along the minus strand of NW_027273869.1, from coordinate 18,398,667 downwards.
CAAAGCAGTGATTGACGCCTGCTCTCTGCAGCCAGACATCGACCTGCTGCCTTTTGGAGACCAAACTGAGATTGGAGAGAGGGTACGCACATCATGTCTCTAATTTACTGCTAGAATATGTATCATTATTAATCATTATTACACAGTTAGAGTGAATAAATTAAATTTCAGCATCTTTCAAAGCAACCCTTAGAAATTAGTGCCTGAATACTTATGATCCTTAAGTGATATTTTTACTTATTTTTTGGGGACTTTACTCATATTTTTCTGTTTCTCTCTCATTGCGTTTGTTCAGGGTATCAACCTGAGTGGAGGTCAGAGACAGAGAATCTGTGTGGCCAGAGCTCTCTACCAGAACACCAACATCGTCTTCTTGGTGAGCTAAACCTCTTCACTTTCACGATACATCCTGTGGACGCGCTGGGATGATGTTTCCTGGGGTCTTCGGGGGTTTCTGGTCTTTTGACATCGGCCTCACCCTCCATTTCTTTATGTTTGATGGTATCGCACAGTGCTGTATGATACAACATGTAGTACACGTTGGCCGCTGGGATGAGGAGGTGTCTGTTTCTTACTCACGTCTCTTTCCACCGTGCTGTCATGTGTTTATCTTTCTGAGTAGCTGCATAATTTCCTGTTGCCATCACAAGTTTTAATTGGTTGTCCAGCGTACATTCCACATTAAAAGCTCTCAGTGCCATTCTTTTACACACTCCTCACACTGTGTAATGTCTAGACTGGTTAAAAAAAAAAAGTGTCATGTAAAATGAGGAGAGAATGTTTTCTTTTGTGAAAGTGTTTTCCATATGTGATCCCCAGACTGGAGTTCATACGTCATACATTGTCATCATGGAGTCCATCAAATAATCATAACACAATCTCCATTAACACACTATATATACAACACACACTATAGCACCCACCCGCCCAGTAAGACGCTGTCATCCAGAGATACTTCAGATAGTGCTTAGTGTTCATGAATGAGTCAACTCCATTGGATCACATGAAGATAAACATTTAGCAGCAAATTATCCCAGTGACGAAGAACAGGTAGTACAGAGACCCATGCAGTGTCTCACATCAGATACCTCAGTCAGTACACACATGTAGGACACCAGGTACACAGTCTACTCAATGAGGTAGTGTGTGCATTTCAACAGGGAAGTGTTTAGTCCCAAATCAAACACTGCGCTCACCAGAAATGACGACTGTAACGTGACCGCGAGTGTCGCCCACCTGTCGGCTGCTTCTCTCACTTGACTTTAGTTCAACATTTTACCTTCCTGTGTGCGCCTGGTCATGGTCTTTCTGTAACACACTGAAATACTCAGAGATGTACAGTATTGTAGACTGAGCCACAAGTCCTCCTCCTGTTGTCTTTCTCTCTCTCTCCCTCTCTTATATCTGACAGGACGATCCATTCTCAGCGTTGGACATCCACCTCAGTGATCACCTGATGCAGGAAGGAATCCTCAAGTTTCTGCAGGACGATAAACGGACCGTGGTCCTGGTCACCCACAAACTGCAGTACCTGATACACGCAGACTGGGTGAGAGCCTCAGGCTGAAATAACAGGACCCAAAGTAACTTAGTGCATATACAGAGTCACAGTTTATTCTGTGGAACATTCAGTCTTACCACAGCTATTGAAACATGCTTTCAGGATTAAATCAACGCTAATTGGAAGAGTGAGACCCTTAGAAACAATCTGTGGTCCTGTGTGAAGCATCAAAACAAAAACATCCACAGAAATGTTTTCTGTGTGTTTGTTTTTTTGTTGTGTGTGTGTGTCGTGTGCAGATCATAGCCATGAAGGACGGCTCCATCCTGAGGGAGGGAACCCTGAAAGACATTCAGACTCATGACGTTGAGCTTTATGATCACTGGAAAACTCTGATGAACAGACAGGACCAGGAGCTGGAGAAGGTAAAGTGACAGTTTCACCTGAGGATACAAATAACTGCATCTGCTCCAAAGGTGGTGACAGCAGACAGCACATGTGTTGACATTTAACATTTAATAATGTGATATTTAACATTTAATAATGTGATATTTCTCTCCTCTGTGTTTCTAGGACATACAGCAGGACAGTCAAACAATGCTGGAGAGGAAAACACTGAGGAGAGCTTTCTACTCCAGAGAGGCCAAGAACCAAATCGATGATGAAGACGAAGGTAAAATATTTCTTTTTAATGTTGTCTTCAAGTGTCAAATGCACAAAACCTGATCACACACAATCACACACAACTAAAAAGCTAAAACTTGAAGTGTAAATGGTGGATTCGGAAAAAGACGAGGATTCAAAGCTTTTTGTCGGCTCAAAACTCTCAGACACTTTTGTTGTACTATTTTATCAACCTGTGTGTTGTTGATGAAACGATGAAAAGGGGAAAAATGTTTTTTTGCTTGAATCACTTTGTTGTTAATCTGATCTTAATCCCATCAGAGGAAGAAGTGGAGGAGGAAGACGATGACAACTTGTCCACGACCACCAACAGACGGTCAAAAATCCCGTGGAAGGTAATGCATCTGTGCAGCTGCACACATCTGTCTGACACACTCAGCTGTTTCCTGCAGGTGAAGTTCTGGAGATAGTAGATAGATATTTTAAGTTAGCTCAAATTCACATGCTCCTCACATAATCCTGTTTCCTGAGTTTGGAAGTCGTTCTTCCAACTTTGGTGTGTTTATGTGCTTTCAAGTCTGAATGTGAAAAAAACTTATAATATGACAAAATGCTTTATTTTATTGTCTAGAGCATTAAAACAATATGTTGATAGTATTTGTGTTAGTTATTATCAGGGTTACTGCAAATAAAAAACTTTTCTGGCTAATCTTGATCACTAATGGTTATAACCCAAATTAAATGTTTGGAAAAAACTGATATCGTCAATTTTCAAAATTAAACAAAAATTTCTCACCATCCACCAAATGTTCACTTTCGTCCGCTGTGTTTCTGTGTATGACGTCAACAACATGACAAGTTGTGCACCAAAAGTTTCGCCGACTTTCCGAGTCGTTGCTCTGACCTGAAGGGGCAGTCACATGAATTTTTCCAGTTGCCCTGATTCCACATGAAGTCAGGATAATAGTAGCTACTGCACCTTCTCTGTCGCCTCTTGGCTTTTCAATGGATTAATTTTACTATACACAACCAAGAAGATGCTGCCTTTGTTCTTTATTATGGCTAAATTTAAATTTGCTTGTTTTATCTGAACAAGAGTCAAATTTCATAAATATAAAATAAAAATTGAAGAGTTAAAACTTTGTTTTTTTATTTTTATTTTGAGTTATAATAAAAGTTTGGCTTATTGTTGGTTATGTTTTTGTGTCATTGTGGCGTTAGCAGCAAAATCTGTGTCCAGAACGGCTCTGCCTCTAAAAGTATTTCGTAGAAGTAAAACTCAGATCTTCCTTCCTTCCTTCCATCTGTAATAAATTCATCTCAGGTGTGCTGGTGTTACATGTCCTCCGGTGGGTTCTTCATGGTTTTCCTGATGGTGTCCTGTAAACTCCTCAAACACTCCGTCATCGTCGCCATTGACTACTGGCTGGCTCTCTGGACGTCCTCCAAAACCAATCAAAGTGCAGCCAATGCAACCAGCCTGGCTGACAGCATCAGCAGTAACACCACCCTCCCCACCCCAAGTATTTCAGAGGCTCAGGTACACGATGACATCATGGGTTTTTATGATATGTTGATTCTGAATTTTCTTTTAACAATCATATTAATATATACAAATATGGGAATGTGTACATCCTAATAAGTGTACATAAATGAACTGGAATAAAAAACTAACAAATACAAAAGAAGAAAAAATATATATAATATATATATACAAACAGTACAGTGTGTGTGTGACCCACAGAACGACTCCTACTATCTGCCAGTGTTCATCATCCTGTGTGCAGCTGGAATCACTCTGTGCCTCATCACCTCTCTGACTGTGGAGTTTCTGGGTCTTTCTGCAGCCACCAACCTGCACCACAACCTGCTCAACAAGATCATCCACGCCCCCATCAGGTGCACTGACACACACGACCGCAACAAGCTCAGCCTGGAGGTGCAAAACGGGTTCAGACTACAGGCTCAGTGTGGATCTGCTGTGCTGCATCCCAAAATGCTGAATCTGCCTGATGTCTCTGTATATGTCATATTAGCTCCTGATGCTCTGATTGGCTCGGGATTAGTATTGTCAGGTGAAGACCTGCACAGTAGTGGTGACTAGACTGAGGACAAATAAACAGCAAAGCAGAATTTCAGACACAAGTCTTGTTTTCAAGGAAGCACATGTGAGCGGTGGCTCAGAGAGTCAGTTATATAACCTCTGTTCAAATGTCTGAGCTGGAAAAAAAAACATCCTACATGTTTGTTTTTGATATTATTTGATCCTTTTTTTGTATCCTGGCTCCTCAGGTTCTTTGACATCACCCCCCTGGGGCAGATCCTCAACAGGTTCTCTGCTGACACTAACATCATTGACCAGGTAACTGGATGAATGAAAGATCATAAACATTACAGACTGAAGACTAGTTGTGTTCTTGTTGTGTTTTGGTTCTGTTATATGTGAAACATGATGCACTCTTTTGTCTTTTAGCACATTCCTCCAACACTGGAGTCTCTGACCAGATCCACGCTGCTCTGCTTGTCGGCCATCGGGGTCATATCCTCCATCACTCCGATGTTTCTGATTGCCCTGGTTCCCCTGGCGGTCGCCTTCTACTTCATCCAGAAGTACTTCCGGGTGGCCTCCAAGTGAGTGGACGGTGCAGGTTTTTTTTGTATTTAAACAAATCTGGGAGTTTAGTTTGAAAATTTTTGGATTTATGTGTGAAACCGTTCAACTGTTTATAGAAAATCAGTATGTTCTTCCTTGGTGTAAAACCAAAAATAATGACGACATGTGATATAAACTCATTGTGAATCTTCTCTCTATCTCCCAGGGACCTCCAGGACCTTGATGACTCCACGCAGCTTCCTCTGCTCTGCCACTTCTCTGAGACCGCAGAGGGTCTCACCACTATAAGAGCATTCAGGTACAACTGGGGATTTTATCAAAACTACTGCTTTTGCTAATTTTTCATGAGTTGAAATAAAAGATGTAAGACTTTTTCTATACACATAGAGGGTTCCCGTCTTTTGCTTGGGAAGACAAAAGACATTTGGCACTGAACTTTGGATTTCTAGGGTTAGGGTTCTGATCCACAACTGTTATTGTGACATCACAAAGATACAGAAGTCCTGATGGCTGGTTTTAAGGCTCAGTTTCTGAATACAGGCTGTGTGCATTTCTCTGTGGACTGAGACTTTGATACTTTCACAGTATTAATATAGAACCTAGACCTGCTTTATAATCACAAAACACATGGACATCCACCTGTAGACAATATGGACCTTTAAGTTAGTAGCAGCAGTAGCCAGTGTCATGACTAGACTTATCGTTATGGTAATAGATAAGCATTTATTTTTAATGTTTTACAATGACGTTAGCAGTGCTTGTCTCAGTAGTGTTTGTGTTAGTAACTGTAGCTGTTACAGATCCAGTAGTTGTGGTTTAATCCTTATAACTGCAGTGACAGAAACATTAGCTCCAGCTCATGTTGTAGTATCCTCTTGTATTTCTGTCTTCACCCTCTTTCCCATCGTCGGTATAATCCAACATTAAACAGCTCTCACGCTTTTTTTCCTCCTCTCTTCCCTGAGGACTTCCTCTTCCTCACACACACACACACACACACACACATACACACACACACACAAATATACAAACACTGAGAGAATCACACACACAGAAACAGTGAATCTGGTGTTGAGACAGATTCTTGGCAAACATGGGATGGTTCCCATTATCATTATCCACTGGGCTCCCTCCAAACCAAGTCTGGTTTAGATGCAGTGACTTACTGAGCTCAGACGAAGATAAAACCTTGAGATTCAACAGGAGCAATATTTTATTCTATTAGTAGAAAATTTGTAGCCAGTACATTTGCCCTGTAGCTTTGTTTACACTTTTATTCTTATTTATCTTGTAACTCCATTTCTGTCAGTTAGTAATCAAGGCCAAGAACAAGGGAAAAGAAACCAACATCATGGTATTCAGGTGAAAAGCTTCATAGAATAACATTGTGCATCTTATATCTGTTTGTTTCAGACACGAGGCTCGTTTTAAACAGCGGATGCTGGAGCTGACAGACACCAATAACACAGCCTACCTGTTTCTGTCCGCGGCCAACCGCTGGCTGGAGGTCCGCACGGTGAGAAATAAGTTTCTGAAAATCCTTCTCAGAGGCCTGTTCACAGGTTTCCTCACAGGCGCTGTGGAGATATGTCGTCGTATAGAAGGAGTCACTGCATATTTTAGTTTGGACTGTTATGTTTTTGTAAAAGCCTTTTTGTCACCACACAGCCAAAGGATTAAAATCATATATTAAAGAAGGGTTAGCAGCTCTTTGCTTTTGCCACTTGGTTTACTGGTGCATCTGTGTTCAGCCTTTAATCAGAAAAGTGCAGCTCTTTGTTCATTTTGATTATGAATTATTATTTTGTTTGAGAAATACATCTCTTCAAACTTGCCCATTTTGTTTAACTCCACAAAGGCAATCATATTTATTTCATACATTTGTATTTGTTCTAATTTATTTAGTATGCCTTGTATTTGCTATTTTATCTTCTTTTACTGTGCTGTAAAGTGTCCTTGAGCGCCTATATATTTTGTATCATTATTATAATAATTATTATTATTATTATTAACATGTCTTCTTCTCCTTCTTTGTGCAGGACTACCTTGGAGCAGTGATAGTGTTGACAGCAGCAGGAGCCTCCATATGGAGTTTACGTTACGGTCTGCATTCTGTTGGCCTGGTGGGCCTCGGACTCACCTACGCCCTCACTGTGAGTTTTCAGGTGTAAAGTTCAGTCACACTGTTTCGCTCTGTCCTCAGTCGCTCTTCAGTCTGTCCTCCTACTGAAGAACCTGACCTCTGACATCTCACTGCATCGTATCTCACTAAACATACTTTAAAAGGACTTTTTAGTCCACATATTTATTATTATATTTATTGGGCATATTTTTCATAGACATTTTAGGCATTGGTATTTTCATTTAATGGACAACTACACATGATATCGACTAAGGAAGGAAGCTGACAGGATACAAGCAAAGAGTCAATAGAGGCCAGCTCATTTGACCCCCCCCCCCCCCGAGTTATTTTCTCTCAGGGCGCTGTGAGAGCCTCTTTGTACGTCTCTGTGCAGGTCACCAACTACCTGAACTGGGTCGTGAGGAACCTGGCAGACCTGGAGGTCCAGATGTCGGCTGTGAAGAAGGTCAACAGCTTCCTCAGCACAGAGTCCGAGAACTACGAGGGATCTATGGGTAACTGAGTTCTTGTTAGGAAGCCATCACATGTAACTGTCTTAAAATCACAAGTATATCTTCCTGTGGAAATCAAAATTAAAATCTTTTAAATCCTGATGACAAACCCAGTCCAGCTCCAAAACATTAGGATAAATTATGCATCTTATCTTATTATGCATCGCTTACCAGGTTTGATATGTCAAAACATCAAATCTAATTGTTGACATTGTTCGAAGGTATTTTTCTAATCTGCTAAAACCACAACATCCTCCTGCTAAGATCAGACTGAAAAACTTCAACATCTGCTGTGTAACAGGACAAAGGAAGTTAATAAATTAAGAGTCACCTCACAGGCACATTCAGTTTCACTAATTATTTAAATTACACTAGATCTTAATATGTGTTTGTTTTCCAAGAACAAACATGATTTACACAGTGGAACACAATGATCCCATCTAATGATGAACCAGCTGTTGTTGTAACTCTACACTGTGTTTGTGTTTGTGTGTGTGTGTGTGTGTGTGTGTGTGTGTGTGTGTGTGTGTGTTTGTGTTTGTGTGTAAAACCTTTGTAACAGTTTCATCTTTTGCTCCAGAAGCTGAGTGTTAGGGTTTATGGGATGAGCTGTTGCTATGGTGAAATACAAATGGTGCTGGAATCTTTTTCCTGGCAGGACAGATAACAAAATATAGAGACCTTTCATTAGTTAACTCTTATTTCATCAGTGCAGTGCCACAGAGATTACTAATATCTCACCAGGCCAAATCAAATCTGACCAAACCAAACCTTTTCAAACCTTGAACAAAAAAGGAAAACGCTTCAGTGAATTTGCCAAAGGGCCAAGACAGAGCAGCTATTTTGGGCAATAAAAACAATTCCTGAGCTCGGAAGATGACTGGAGGAAACGAAGAAGGTGAAGGAGTGAAAAGAAACCAAGAGAGAAATTCATTTTTATATTAAAATATCAGAAAAGGTTTAAAGTGGTTTTCCATGTCATATTTATTTCCCTCATTGACTTTTCCTCTTAACCTTTACAGTAAATGACCCATGAAACCATGAAACGATCCCAAAACCCCTGAGTGACAGAGGCAGAGACATTTTTCCTCTCTGACATCATGGAAGCTTCCAGCAAATTGATAAAAGTATAAAATCCTCCAAAGTTAGGGAGGAACAGATTAAACATAGCCCGCAGCAGAGCCATGCCATTTTTGTTATCTGTGTGATTTATTATTTTCAGTGTTGTAACATGAATTATGTGACATGAGGGCACCACATACCAGGAAGCACCTCTCTGCCTTTAAGACAGTTCAGCTGTGTAATGTCGTTTTAGTATTTAATCTTCGCAGATACTAAATTTTAATGGAAAATCTGTCACGTTTGGAAAACATTGGTGTTTTCCAGTCCAACAAAAGACTATTGAATTGCATTATGGGAAGTGTAGGATCCAGAGCTTTTGGAGCTTGGTGCATTAGAGGGGTTAAAAGGTTCAGTATGATTAAAACAAACTACAGAGACATTGCATTACACCGTACTCTGTGTCTTTGCACGTCTTTGTTGTCTCAACACACTGAATTTTACACATGGGGATAAGAACACACACGGAGGCATTCATTTGATTAAATGCATCAAGTGGCCATTTAGTCAAAAATATCAGTCTTCTTACTGTGTATCATCCCACTGACTAATATCTATGTTTATCAAATGACAGATTTCAGACTCTCTAACCAGCCTAAATCTGAACATATCACATTTTACAAGTCCAGTGCCGTTCACCAGAGAATATCTCCAACCACCAGTGACAGAACTTCAGCTCATTCAAATAAGGATGAACATATAAGTGAACAGACATTAGAAAGGGATTTAACTCCCCGATGACAGCTGTGATGTAGCCCCATGCTACGGCGTGGAGGCTCAACATTTTAAGTGTATAGTTGTGATGTCGGTCGGGAATATGAGCAGCACTTTAATAGGAAAACTCCACCACTGTTTATCTACTGTGTTATGACTTGGTCCATATGGTCTATATGCTCCTGTTTACACTGTAACATAGACAGCTGGCAGGCAGGTAGTGGTCTGTTTTTTGTTGCACTGCAGACAGTGTTTTCCAGTGTTTTCTGGTCTTGGTGAAGTGAGAGTTAAAATCCCTCCCCCACCCCTCCCCCGCTCTGTGTTTCTCTCCCTCCAGACACCTCTCAGGTGCCTGAGAACTGGCCCCAGGACGGCGAGATAAAGATCCAGGGCCTGTGTGTGCGCTATGATCCCATGCTCAAACCAGTGCTCAAACACGTCAACGCCTACATCAAACCAGGCCAGAAGGTAATTAACGTGATGCTGTGAAGAGAGCGGAGCAGGGCCGCAGTGATCAGTGTGGTGGAGTGGAACAGTTACACCTATAACAGATTTATTTATTCAAATAAAACATGAGAAAAACTAATTATGTCCAACAGATTGGTCTTTAATTAGGTGAAAACATTACAGAACTTTCTCCGTGAGGGACACAGAGAAAATGGTCCCTCAGAAATTCACTATGTCACAACCAAGTGGTGGTTATGTAACAGTACTGAAGCAGCTGTAGATAACAGGTAATTCACACACTGTCGCTGAGAAACAAGGACCTCACCTCACACTGAAACGACAGAGCAGGGATGTGTGTGTGTGTGGGCACAAAGAGACAGAGGCAGGTCGACAAATTTAATGATGAAAGAACAACAGCAGGATGATTAACCTTACGTGTTTACGTTTTCATTCGTTCATTTAGTCAGTTCTTTATTTATTCTTAACAATACAACAACTGCAACTACAACACTGTGCTTCTAATCCTCACAAAACATGGAGAGAACACATTAAATGTTTTTTTAATCTTTTTAGAAATGTTTCCCATGAGGATTTTTAACAATAAATTATGTTATATGTACAGTGGCCATGACGTAGAGCATCTACATTTAAAAACTAAACTCCTCTGGTCACTAGTTAATATGATAAAACTAACAAGTACAGTCTAATGTGAGAAGACAGTGTTTTGTTTAAATGAGGACTTTTACTTTGAAATCACAGCTACATGCCTCCAATAAACTGAGAACTGACACCGAGCTGACCAAACTCGGTCCACACACAGCACGTACCTGCCGCTCTGTTGTCACACAGGTGTCTCATGTCTCACCGCCGTGTCACAGCGAAGCTTATTGACCAGCTCTCTTCTTCCTGTTAGGTGGGAATCTGCGGCCGCACAGGCAGCGGGAAGTCCTCTCTGTCCTTGGCCTTCTTCAACATGGTGGATATTTTCGAAGGTGAGTCTCCCTCCTGTCATACTGTTGACAGAGAGAGAGGTCACGCTGTGTTTCATCTCTTGTCTTCGTGTCTCTCACTGGTTTAATATGTTTACGTCTCATTAAAGAGAAAAACTCTTCAGATACTCTCCTGTCTGTTCGGGAACATCGCCGAAGGATTTCCCTCCGACTTGTTGCTTTGAGTAGCTCTTGACCTTGAGTCCTTCTCCACTCAGAAAACAACACGACTCTGTTGGTCCCCTGATCTCCTGACAAGATGAAGATGATGTACTTAAAATTAAGTCTTGTTATACATGAGGGAGCTTGTGCCTTCTAAAATGATTTAAAACATCATAACATGATTGTTAGAGAACCATTACAGACCAACAAGTGGCTTTTAGTACCTTTTATTTTTCTCTGTAGGCTTACATAGGTGTTAAGTTTTAAAGAGTGACACTGAGCTGTTATTTGGGATTTTATTATTTTGCTAAGATCTTCACACCTACTGGAGGGTATTAGCACCATGGAGTAATGGTTTTATGAGTTTGGTTTGTCGTGGACTAGAGTGCGGCTCAGAGTAGTAACCAAGACCCAAACCTGGCGCAGTTAATGTAAGCTGAGGCACTGAGTTAGTGTTACCCCGTCACACTGTTTACCATGGTCACAGCCTGCCTGTTGACCCTCATCACACATGTGTGGGCACCTCTCAAAAAGCTGACGTGACCGAACCCGACACGAACATCTCTAACTTTTTAAACAGTCTTTATTAGACAGACTTCATGGCTTCATATCTGAACGGAGTTTTTTTCATAAACAAGTTATTGTTTGTGGTTTTTCTCTGACATCTCAGCCTGCCCAACAGTAGAAGAACAATAGAAGTCTTGACAAGAGTGACTGGGTTGCTCAGTTGTTTTAACATCTTTAGGGAGCAGGAAGTTGAGAAGGGAGGGAATTCTGGGAAAACTGTTCTTTATATTTAGAAACCCTAAAACTAACAGTACAGATTGAATGAGACAGATTTATTTACAATAGTTATCCTCAGGTATCATGATGGATCTAAAAATGGTTATATTGTTTATTCCCACTGCATTTAGCCCTTTTAACTCTGAACATAATCACCCTTTTAGTTTACAGCTCTTTTCTAACGTCTGCAGCACTGATCATAAACCTTCTCAGCAAACCAAACTGTTCCTCTTCCCCACTGTGGCCTATTCATCTGTAAGAGCCTCAGAGTGTTTAGTTTTTCACCTATACATTAAGAGACATTAGACTGAAATGTTTATTCCTCAGTGGTGACTGTCATTTTGCTCCAAGTAGCAGCATTAGTGCTTCAACTTGAAAATCTTCTTTCTCAAAAGGCTTTTAAATGATCCTCACTCTTTAAACTGATATAGCTGCTTTTGAAATGTGGGATAAAGACAGCATGAACCGTCTCACAGCTGCGTCCCCTCAGTCATGAGATGATACAAAAGATCAGAACAAAAACATCTATTAGAATCTGCCACAGTGGTTCAGGATACCCCGGGGGGCTGCAGGATAATAAACAGAAAATAAGAAGGAAAAAAACAATTTCTGCTGCACAAATTGTTTATTTTTTCTGACTTTTCACTGAACTTTTCTTTTTTATTGTGAAACACCGGAAAATTTTATGTCATCAGTTCTCTAAAAGCGTCAATTCAGAGGAAGCAGTCTGAGAAGGGAACATCAGTCACTGCTCGTAAAGAGACGTGGAAATGTCTGACAAGTGGGCCACAGGTTTTCTTATTGTCAATAAAACCCAGGAAAAGTCCAAAACCAACAAACCTACTGAGAAAACTTATCTCTCTTTGGCATAGAGCTCCCTTGTTTCCACTAACCATTAAACACACATCAGAGCCACTGTGGCTACATCCACACTACTGCGTTTTAGTTTTTAAATGCGTCTCTTTAACTACGTTTCGCCTGTTTTTTTCCGTCAAAACAAAGTTAACCTCACACAATCCTACATCAAATAACCTGAGCTATGACTTTAATGCGTGTGTTTTCAGGTGTGAAAGTGTGGACGGAGTTCAGAGCTAAAACACTGGTCTCGGTGGAGACCATTTTGATGTATTAGTATGAAATGTATTAGTGTGGACGGAGCCTCTGTTACACTGTTACTTCATCACCATGAACACACTGTAGTTTATTTAGACTCAGTCCCACACACACCGTCCTGCTGCCCCAAACACTTACTAGAGCACAAAATGTGGATGAATCTGCCACTGAAAATAGTCCCCAGTAAATGCACCATTTCCTGTTTGTTTGCCAGTAGGAGGAGAAAATGAACTAAACTATCTTCGGTTAATTTAGGTTATAAATAATCTACAAATCTCAACCTTTTAAACCTTTTAAGTGTAGATACAAAATTAACATAGATACATGGTGGTTTTAGCCACTGGGGGTTCTGCATCATCTCATAAACATCCACCATCCAGCCTGTATTATTGTAGTATATGTTTATGTGAGAGAAAATGTTTATTTAACCGTTCCTCCTCCAGCTCTTTTTAAACACTCGTGCAGGTCTAAGTGAGAATGTAAAGGTCTTTTTGTTGTGACAAGAGGACCTGAAGTAGACTCTTCTATCAGAGGAGTAAGATAAGGGTATGAGAACAAGACGTGACCCACTTTATTCCCCTCATCTCTAGGCTCTGGATCATAGTTCTTCAAGACGGCGGCCGTAAAGTCTTAAAATGTCCTTTTTATTTATTGGATTTTGAAAGCAACTCGTAATGGTATCATTGTGTTTGTACTCTGGACGATGACGACTGTTTCTAGACAGATTATTCAGAGAAGGATGAGATTACACAGTCACTTTTTCCATTCACACACACAGACACACACACACACAGCTGGGCAGACATTTCATTTAACTGTAAATTAAGACATTTGTTTCAGCAGTGTTTCCTTATAAAGCAGTGAAATAAAAGCAGAGGAGCGTTCAGGCAATAGCTCTCCTGGCTGAACTGACAGGATTGTTCATATTAAACAGAACAGAAAATATTTATTCAAGACGTTTTGTATAAGATCATTTCATTTTACAACAGGCCAATGAAAGAGAAGGAGCAGTACAATGTTTCAGCCTGAAGCACAAAACGGCTAAAATGTGCTGTTTGCAGGTTTATTGATCAGGTGATTTTCAAACCTCACAAGCACATATTTCAGTCATGAAGCAATAAACCAAACCAAACGCACTAATGCTCAAGCTGTGCTATTATTTCAGCATTTAGCCTGGTGATGTGTTAGCTCCGCGCAGCTTTAACAGCTACCGTCCTCTAAACTTTTATGATAGTTTGTTTAATTTACAGGCCATTGTAGTTCACAAAGGGAGCCCCATGAGTGGAAGCCAGTATTGTTTCAGTTGGTCAATTAATCAATTACTCTAAGAGTTAAAAAAAAAAAAGAATTAAAAAAAAGTTTGTTTGTATTTAAAAAACATTCTGTCCAGTAAGTGCAAACATTTCCTGGTTTGTCTTCTCAAATGTGATGATTTGCTTCTTTTCTCTGTTTTATATCTTTGTAAATTAAATGTAAATTGAAACTTGGCCTCACTGAAAACACAGTTTCATTAATTAATTGTAAAAAATGCATGAGTGTTTAATTAGTGACGACCCAACTTCTAAGCTCTGTGGTTCACCTTCAGCAGGTGATGACTTGTTTCCAACCAGATCCCCCAACATAAAGCATACGGTCACTTTCATTAAAGGGAAGCAACCAGTTAAAGTAAATTACCAGCCCGAAGTCTACTGTCAGAGGACACAACACACAAAGATAGTTTGGTTTGTGTACAGCAGATATAAAGTCAAAGCCAGTCCGATGTGTTTTCTAACATTTTGTGTTCAAACGTTGCAACAGAAGTGAGGATCACTGTCTGGATTCACCGTTATCTGTTAATGATATTGAATAATCCTTAATGTGTAAGTGAGTGAGATTGAAATAAATATCTTGAAATGAATTTGCTTTTCATGCTTTTGTACTTTATTTCCCAGGGAAGATCATCATCGACGGGATCGACATCTGTAAACTTCCTCTGCAGACTCTCAGGTCGCGGCTCTCCATCATCCTCCAGGATCCTGTGTTGTTCAGTGGATCAATAAGGTGAACAAACACACACTCAAACAAAGCTTCAGTGTGTCTGTTTTAATAACCCCAACCTTCCTGAGGCGTCATTAAAGATCTGGTTCCTCTTAGTGTTTTCATCCTCACTGACATTTCACCATCACTGCTCACAAGGGAACAACTTCCTGTTTATATTCTGATTTTGTAGTTACCAACTATATTTGACAGCTTTGCAAAATGAAACCAAATTACCTCAGTGTTAAAATCTTCCAGTGTAAATATAAATAAATATCCTACTTTTTTTATTAAAGTTTTTACATTTTCTTCCAACAATCTCCAGTTGTATTTGCATACGTAAAGTAGCCACAATTTAAAGCTGTGTTTTCCATAATTTTGTGCATTTAGAGTCTAGTTTAGTTTCTTAATTGCTTCTGTAGCCCACAGGAAATGCATGTCTGATACCCAGTAGAGTCAGGAAAAAACACATTTAAAAATGCAAATGACTAAAAATCCATCCAAGAAACATAACTCAATATTGTGTTGTGTTGGTGAACTCAACAAACACTATTTCCCACAAGCCCCAGACCAGTTTGCCAGGTAAACATCACCAGCTCAGCAGGAAATGGCCAAATCAAAACAAGATTTTTAAACAACAGAGATTAGAGCTGAAACGTTGCACAGATGACGTTCACGCTCTGCTGGAAGCTGCAATTTTTCTCAATTAATAGATTAAACTGTCAAAATCATAGAGCTCCACTTGTAATATCAAATGCTCCACTAGATATTCAATTATCTTGTATTATATAGAGAGTGAACCCCTGGAATGACAAAGATACCCTCAACGAGAGATTACACGAAAGCTAATGGAAGGATGACTAGACAGGAAGTGACATCAGAACATAAAGCAACTACAGCTTTAGACTAAACACACTCCTCTCTGTGAAAGATGCAGGAACAATGCAGAATTAGCTCTTAGCCAGACAATTAAAGTTAGAAAATAAACAGTAGTGACATGTCAGATCAAATTAAACCCAAGTGGACATATAACCACCAGAAAGACGAAGGTTTGTCACGTGACCACACAAAATCCCAGCTGTGGGGTTAGTGGTTGAAAACGCAGTGGGAACTCTGGCTGGGACATAATCTGACTTTTATCACAGACGTCACGGACTGAGGAGGTCGTCTGAGGGATGAAGGACCCTGCATCGTCTCCTGCCTCCTCCTTCTCCTCCTCCTCCTTCTTCTCCTCCTCTCTCTTTGTCATACACACTCACGAGCTCCGTGTGTTTGTGTTACTAGACGATACAGTGACTCTGTGTTTGTTATAAAAGACAAAGAGCATGTTCTATTTGTTTGGACAGATACGCCGCTCCAGATAATTGTTTGTGTGTGTGTGTGTGTGTGTGTGTGTGTGTGTGTGTGTGTGTGTGTGTGTGTGTGTGTGTGTGTGTGTGTGTGTGTGTGTGTGTGTGTGTGGGGGGGGGGGTCTTGGCATTTCCACCGACTCTTGTTTATGTGAACGTAAGCCCGGGGTGAATGGTCGACAGTAACTGTTTCACACTGTTATCTTAGATGTTGCTGTTATGTTGTGACACTGTTTGACTCGCTCTGACTCTGCCGCACACACATTCAGCAATAACACTCTGCAGATTTGTCACATCGTGATTATTTCTCAAAACCTTACAGAGGGAGCCAGAATTAGAGACATTTATATTGTTGAAGATATACATTATCAACTGCTCTGTGACAAAGAAAACTATGCAGGGTTATTGTTCTAATATTTAATCTATTTTTGCTCAATTATTTCCCAGTTCGTGATTTGAAGTCATCATTTAATTTCTTGTCTTTTGGATATTCAGGACTCGATGTCTCAAAATTTCTTCCAGCTCAACAAAAATAAATCAAAATGGTTTTATTTGGTTTGTTTTCAAATCAATCTTGGCATCCTTATCTGCAACGATCAGCGCTGCAGCCAGAAACTCTGCTGGCAAACAAGTGACTGGAGCTGTTTAATCATGTTTCCTCCAACTAAGAATCTCTTAAAATATGAGGAATTTCCTCTTCAGTATCGACCAGTTGAGGGTTATTTGCGTGTTTGTTTCATCCTGTTAAGATTAGTGTGGCCAAGAAATAATTTCTCAGCTGCAGCTTGTTCAAAATGTAGCTGCTAGACTTACAGAGTTAATTATGATATAATTTTTATCTCACTTAAAATGCACTCATTTGTCTTGTTGAAATGCTGCTCTGCTCAGGAATTTAAGTTCTGTTTCAAGACTGAAAGATAATGTAAACTCACGTGTATCTGCTCATACAAGTTAAATGAGTCATCATTTAGTAGCTGAAGCTGTCGAGCCGATGATGCTTATAACTGAAGGTAATAATTAACCTTTTCAGCTCAAATGTCACAGTGTATGAACAGTGTAAGCTGTTGGTTGCCGTCTTTGTTTGAACATGCAGCAGTTTGTGTTCTTGGTTAGGCGCAAGCTGTGATATTCCACCTCTCTGAAAACACAATAACTCTAACTCTACCCGACCGCGACTCTTACTTTGACACTGTTAACTTTATTTCTGTTGTACAATCAGTGTTTATTCTGTTAAGCACTGGCTGAGAACAGACACACCTGCTCAGCATCCTCTGACACTGTCATCACAAATACATAAACCCAGTGTAAATTGTGTCCCTGTGCAGGTTTAATCTTGATCCAGAGAGGACCTGCACTGATGATCGACTCTGGGAGGCGCTGGAGATCGCCCAGCTGAAGAACATGGTGAAGGCGCTGCCAGGAGGGTTAGGTACTCACATAACTGTCCTCAGCTAAACACCCTAAACCCACCAACAGTCAGATTTGAAGTCCTGCAGGATACATTAGTTAGCATGAAGAGTCAATACTACTGTTGAACTGTGTGTCTGTCTGTGTGCAGATGCGGTCGTGACAGAAGGTGGTGAGAACTTCAGTGTCGGTCAGAGGCAGCTCTTCTGTTTGGCCAGAGCTTTTGTCAGAAAGAGCAGCATCCTCATCATGGATGAAGCCACAGCATCTATAGACATGGCAACGGTGTGTTTATAAAAATGTGTGTGTGTGTGTGTGTGTGTGTGTGTGTGTGTGTGTGTGTGTGTGTGTTATATCAGAGAATCTTCCTCCTCAATAGATCCATATGTTCATGTATTCACATCCTAATTCATATTTATGTCCCACCATCACAGTTCATAGATGTGGGACATCATCATGTTGGATCATGTTGTTGAATGAATGCTTCTCTTTAATTATCATTATTGCCTTTTAAATAATGTTCTCTCTGTCTGTCCACGCAGGAGAACATCTTACAAAAAGTCGTGATGACTGCATTCGCAGACAGAACAGTCGTCACGATCGCAGTGAGTCCTTCACTCTGTTCTCTGTGTAAACTACGACTTTTATTTGGATCAGACTGTGAACAGATTCCAGTCCTGCAGCTGTTTGAGGTTCTAGGTTTGTTCAGGTCTGATAGATACAGATATCTGGCTCCTTTGCTTTGAGCTCTCATGTGCATCTATCATCTATCCTTGAGGATGCCTTATGCATCCTTCTCCTGTATCTTTTCCTTGTATGTTTCTCACTAACTACTTTTCCATATGTAGCATAGTTAATATTCCAAAAGCATTTAGTGTCTTTAATGTAAAGTCAGTCCTCTTGGCCACTTCTTTCACATATCTGCTTTCCTTTTTTCTGACCTTTGTAATACTGTCTTGTCCTGTTTGTTTGCTCTTTCCTCCCCCTCTGTCTCTTTCTCCCCTTCTTGATTATTTCTCTGTCTTTCATCCACATTTTCACCGATGCATCTTCTTCCATCTTCCTCCTCCTCTCTCTTTGCATTTGCTTTCTTCTTTTCCACCTTCTTTTATTTTTATCCCGTTTTCTATTTCATTTCACTCACCTTTTTTTCTTTGCTGTCACCTTTCTGTCCTTCTACATTTACTCTATTCATCTCTCCCTTTTCTTCTTCTCTGTGATTTTTTTCTGCCCTTCCCTCTGTCCTCCTCTCTGTGCCTTCGTCCCGCCGCCAGCACCGTGTGTCCTCTATCTTGGACGCCGAGCAGGTGTTGGTCTTCTCCTCAGGGATCTTGGTGGAAAGTGACTCGGGTCCCAACCTGCTAGCACAGGAGGAGAGCCTCTTCAGTGTGCTAGTGAGGACTCACAAGTAGACCCGGACCAGCACGGACCACTTTGGCTCAGCTCGACACTTCTGTCTTGTCTCCTCCCTCCAATCATCCATCAGTTTCTGTTTCTTTTCTGCTTCTCCTGGCTGAGTCAGAGCTGGAGTCTGAGTCTGGGTCTGCTAACGCCTTACAGCCACTGACAGCCTGGTTGGTACCGAACAAAGATGCTGCATGCTCCATTATAGAGATTTAATGTACAAGCAGCGCAATATGGCCTCAGCCTGCAGTGTTGTGACATCTTTATTGTGAGAATTAAATTGAAAATGGCCTACAGCGCTTTGAGGATTAGGTCAGAGCATGCCAATCTATCGTGCCACATGTTTAAGGTTGAGGTTGTGGTGCAAGCAGAATGCACGTTTTTTGTAAAGGTTAAAACAAAGACCAGAGGAGCTAAACCTCACAGAGGATTAAAAGAACAACAGCAGTTTTCACTCATGAGAAAACTGTCAGAGTCATCCTGTTGTTATTTGTATTTGCATTTAATTGTTTGGACTGGGACAGAAAAACGAACTGTGTCAAACCTGATTTGAATTGGAAACATGGGCTTCACCATTAGACCAGTTTTCCTTGGGCTCCATCTACAAAAAGCACAAGATTCCTCCCAAACATCTTCATTTGGTTTTCATAGACCTAAAAAAGTGTGAAAGTGTGAAAACTTGCATGGAAATTCTAACAACTGAGATAGTTTTGCGCGTGATGAAGATGAAGATCACTGGACCAAAATTTTTCCACAACCTGACAGTCTTTGTGTTTTGTGTCCCTCTCTTGTGTCTCCAGCACCGAGTCCACACCATCCTGACGGCTGATCTGGTCATTGTGATGAAGCGAGGGAACATTTTGGAGTACGACAAACCTGAGACTCTTTTGGAGCAGGAGGACGGGATGTTTGCTTCGTTCGTCAAAGCTGACATGTAGATACACACAAACAGTCAGCGCTCAGATCAGCATCCATTCAGATCAGTTGGTTGATCCACTGGTGGACCTCTGTGACACTAAAACACTCCAGTGAAGCCAATAATACAGTTTCTTTAACAAGAAGCTCCTCTGTGGGAAAACAGATCCAGAAACACCATCAGTCACCAGCTAGTGTGTTTGATACGGTTGAATATTAGCAAAACGCTGCAGTTAATTAATGCTCCTGGATCAGCAACACTTCAGTAACCAGTATTAAAAATGCAAAGGTCAGATTTACTAATGGAAATACAAAAGATAACGATGATGCTAATGACTAGATCTTGTTTTTATAAGAAATAGGAATTCTGTTCCCAGGAGGCCACCAACGTCTTTGACTCTGATATTTGGTTGAATGTATTTTGTGACATTGGGTGACCAAAATTAAATGTCAGGACAAAGTTGATACCAACGTTAATTTGACGTTGAATAGCTGATATGAAGTTGGTTTTAAGTTGTGTTGTTAAGTAACCAAAATCCAGCATCTTCCAATCATTTCATACCAACAATTCGACATATAAAATACCGACATTCTAGTCCTGAGCAAAATCCAACATCTGCTAATTGTCGCAGTGAAATTAGCCAACGCTGGGTTTTGACGGGAACTCGATTTTCATTTCCAACCAAAATTAACTCGTTGGAGTTCAGCATTTTTCTGCCGTTACATTGACGTTCAGTGGCTGCTGAGTAGGTACAAAATCATATCAACAAAAACCAAAACTATCTGCACAAATAAAGTTTATTGAGAAATTTTTATTCTAAATTTGTTTGGTTAATAATCAGTGTGAACTGGCCCTTTAATTTGAGCCAATTGCATCTTTGCTGGGAATAATTATTTGTCATTATTAGGATGGCACTTTGTCCATATCAGCTGTGAGGTTGTACTGTATCAACAAGGTGAAAATAAGTCACACATCAGTTAAAGGAAAAAGGTTATCAATATTATCTGTTTTTCTTATTATCAACATATCTCATGAAAGACCAAACCAACAAGAAGACTAATGTTTAACCGTTTCCTGTTTCAGGAAATAACTGAACCTTTTTTAAACATGAAACTATTTATTTGTGAGCTGATGTAAAGATTTACATCTTTAGTTGGAGCCAGTGGACTGAAGGGTGAGAGCTACAGACACGGTCGAGAGGCTAATACAATGTTGGTTTTGGTTTTTTCATAGGATTATTGTGGACAAAAATATGAAATGTGTATTAAAGTAGAAATTAGGGGTTTGATGGTTGATTTGACGAGATTTCACCTCAGGTTTTGAGGCAGTGTAAATCGCAGGATTTAAAATCTCACTGTATCTATGAACTCTGTCATTTATACAACAGAATTGTGAATTGAAAAGTTTTAGTTTGAGCTTTTTATATTGATAGAATTTCAAAAGTCTTTAATTATCTTGTGTAAAAAAAATATTTGTTACTGTCTTTTAGATTATACAGCACTTGTATCAGTTTATACTCTTTATCACTTGTATTATGCAATAATGAGGAAAGGAGGAAGTTGTTTTTTAAAATCCTTTGTAAAATGACTGAATGTTGGCTGTGGCCAGTGTTTCTGTGCGCTACATGCATGAATGCACTGTGCAGTCTCTCACTGTAAAGGATTTTAAATCTTAATATTTTAGACCCTGGTGCAGTATTTGCTACAGTTTGATGTTGGGTTCTGCCCTAGAAGTGACGCTGATAGAGCTGCTGTGTTCAGAAGAGATGATGACAAACTTGCTAAAAGTCTGATGCTGTATTCACATGATGTCAGGAGTTTGGGGGTTTGACATATCTTCGCTAGAACTTGAAGCCGAATCCATTGTGAGGTTGATAATCCTGGCGCTTTGTGTTCCACCAACTGAAACTTTCCTCTTCCGAACAAGTTTGACAAACGGATTCTACGTTGGTGGATTTACTGCCATCTTCTCCACCTGTTCTGGATCATTTCTGCAACCAAAGAGGAGACATCAGAACACACAAAGTCCTCGTTCCTACTTGGGGTTTCCACCACGAGACTGACCGTTACGTCTTTTCCCGGTTTTCCATCAAACATGACGTCTCTATGGCAAAGATTGCACTGGAACATCAGCAGCAGCCAGAACTGCCATGATCAGAAAAAACTGAGGTCCGATCCCAGTGTCCCCCCTAAAGCCTGAACCCTGAACCCTCAGAGACTTCACATCACCTGATAAATGATTGAGTACAAGAGGCTACAAGGTTCAAAATGGTACAAAGAGGAGTGGGACAGCAGTGTAATATCACGTTACCTTGACAACACCAAAACATGTTGTGTACAATTGTGGCTTTTGGGAACGTTTGGGTTTGTTCCTTTCATGTTTGTTAACTGTTCTTCTACTACTTTATTCTTTTTTCTGTTTATAGCGGTTGTTAAGCTCCCGTTTTTTTTGCATTTCCGGCAGCCCCGATAACCACAGTAACCCAACGTCTAATGTCACAGTGCTAGGAACTGTGGGTAATTCCCTCAGGCAAAGTCTGCAGATACGCAGTCTTACGGAAACTGTGCCTAAAGGGGCCAAAATGTTGTTTTAAAGTAGGACAGACCTTAGTCCGCATGGATTTACTGGGAATGAGCCTCAAACTCTGTGAGTCAGTGAGGGTGGACGTTGGGATTGGGCCTGAGGAAGTGTCACATCTATGCTAACTTTGTTGGAAAGAGGGCGAAAGTTTACCAGAAACAAAATGAACCTTTTCAGCTTCTCACGGGGAAAAAAAAGGTTTTTAGACAAAAACCATGTTTTGTAATTGCATCTTTCACTGTCGTTTGCACAGGGTCACTGATAAAGTACATTTCAGCTCCAAAATAAGAGAACTTGTTGAAAATTTGTTCACTTCTAGCTGACAACTTTGAGTCCACTGGGTCAACTGAATAATGAAGAAATGATTATATTTTATACTTGTGGATTACTTGTTGACTTCAAGACCGGTTCAGATTTGTAAAAAGTAGGATTTTGTTTCTGATATACTACCATCTATACTCTCTGAAGTAGTTCTGACACTTTGTTCTATCAGTTGTGTTTCTATGCTGACACTAGTACAAACACTGTAGGGTGTCACGGCTCGGTCTGAAGCCGGTGAACCCGCTGTCTGTCTGCGGTCATGCTTTGCTGAACTTATTACCCTCGGGGACAATAGACACCCAGCACGAGCTCCCATCATCATTTCATGTAACCAGTGGCTGCATTTGATAGGAAAAGTGTCGTTCATAGTGACAAATCCACTTTGTTTTTTAGCCTCTTTTAGCTTCTTGTTTTGGTTTTCCAGCCACAAACTTCACTGTCATCAGCCTCGTGGGGCTTTTAATGGCGTAAGAGCCAGATACTTCTCTGAAACTGAAAAGAGAGAGAATATTGGACCCACATTCATCAGACGGCCAGAAACACAACCCAGAATTAATGCTAACATTGCTCCACGTGTGTGTTTGCTCACACATTTTGTCAAGTTCAATTTACCTTTTAAAAAGTCCCGCTTATTTTATATTTTCCTTCAAAGTTATAGTTTGAAATTTGGGGATTTTACGCTTATACGTTATCTGCTGGAGAATTAAAATAAGAAAATATGAAGATACAGTCAGCAGCTGGTTAGCTTAGCTTAGCATTAAGACTGGAAACGGAGTGAAAACAGCCACATATTCGCACCTGTTATATTTCACTTCGGTAAAAACAACAATTGCCTTTGTTTTTTGAGAGGTTATGAGCCAGACTATTATGTAATAATATTATATTCCTCTTAATGTTTTCATAAGAATTCATCATTGAAGATTAGTTTACAATCCTCTTTTTATTTTACATTAAAGCCGGTTTGTTTTTCTGATGAACAAAATACTGAGGAGGCAGATTAACACAAACAATTCACAGTTTACAGTTGTAGTTCAACACCTTAATAGAAACTGTGTCTCTCTGGGAGTGGTGCTATTGTCCCTTTGTATTATTGTGTATTGATTATACTTTGCTTTTTAATAGAGATTGTGAAATGACTTTGTACTGTACAGACTAAATGCCAAAAAGATTCTTTTGCCACGATTTCAACATCTTTTTTTTTTTTTTTTACTGTGCTCTCAGATGTTTCATATCATGAAGTTGCCACTTCAGTTTTCCTGCCGGGTGGTTTTTCCATTCTTACACAACTCCTTTAGTCAGATACTTCACACAAGGAGCTGATGTGTCTGTGTCGGGTTATTTCAGCTGCTTGTACCACCTGACCACGAGCTGGAAGCTGCAGCTGGAGTTTGTGTTTGTTCTTTCACTTTGTGGCTCAAACGAAAACCTGTAGCTCCGACTCATGTCAAACATCTCTGCTTTTCTCTTTCTTCATCTTGTTCACTGTTACTTTTTCATGTTTCTTTTTTTTTTTTACTCCTTCATCTTTTGTCTCTGCAGTTGATCCAACGTCTGCTTCTCCATCTTCTCCTCCGACCTTCCTCCTCTTTGATCCTCATTCAGCCGCCTTTTTTTTTTTCTGCTCTTGGCTGCAAGTGCGATTCATAAATCTTTTGTGTTTAGTTTAGTGTGTATGCATGTGTGGGTGGACTTGTGTGTTTCCATGCAGCTTCTGTGCTTGTGTCTGCGTCCACCAGGCAGAATCTGCAGACTGCTGCCTTGTAGATTCTTCATTTCACACCAAACCAAACCAGATTTGTCTTGGAGAAGGTGTCAAAACAGAAAAATACAATAGACAAAGAGGAAAATGGTGGAAACACAAATTATTTTCTCTTACATAGTTTTAAGACACTTAATGAAAAGCAGGCTGCATGTTTCTGTGTTGAAAAGTATTTATTTTTCACTAGCAGATATTCAAAACTAAAAAGAGCTCTGTTCTCTCATTAACCTCAAAACGAGGGAAACAAACAAATGTAAAACAACTTAAAGGTTCATAGCACATATGTGGAAACGTGGGTGAATTTCCACCTTAATCTTGGTGCAGCACAGAGTGAATGTGACACGTAATCCGAGCTATGCAGACACTTGTCTTTGTTCTCATGAATGCACATTTGACTGTTAACAAAACGCAAATATCATTTTCACAGTCTTTTTTCTTTCTTTTTGAATCTAAATGTATGTACATGTACATTCTGTATGTAGCCGCCTGTATATCCAAGGGTTTTTAAACATATAGCAAAGTATTATTATGTGTGCCTCATTTTTTTACACTTGAATTAATGATAATAAAATGGTTCTGAGTGAAGTGGAGCTGTTTCTGTCTTGACCCCGTCACACCAGCCCACACACAGTATGTTGCTAAATGGCGCCACTTGGTGATTAAGTCACAAACTGCTGCATATTAATTTTAGCCAGAATTAAAAAATCAGGGAATAAAGAATGAAAATGAGCCATGACAGTCAAACACAGTTCAGAGCAGATCAAGAAATGTGTAAGAAAAAAAACATGTGCAAGTGAAACTTACATTCAGTTTCTAAAGATTTTATTTTTCTTATAATTATTCTGGTGTGAAACAGAAAATGTAGCATCAACATGAGAATAATTTGAAGTCTCAGCTTATCCACAAAAAGTTGTAAGAGAAAGAGAAGCAATAAAGGTTTAAAAAAAAAAAAAAAAAAAAAGGTGGTCACCAAAACCTGAAAAGGCATATAAATGTCAGAGAAACAGGCCTTTTCCGGATTAATAAGCATCTTTCCTGCAGCAGTGGAGGTACATGAAGCTTCAGCAGGTTGGTGACTCACGAACCCTCTGCACTGAAGCAAGTGGTGCTGGATATCACTGTCTGCAACAGAAGATAATGAGCTGCAGCATCAGAGGAAAAGAACCAGATGGAGGCTTCACATGATGAAGACCAGCACAGCGTCCAGACCTAAACCACATGGAGCTGGGTTCGGATGAGCTGCACAGAAGGTAAAAGTACAGAAACCTGCAAAGGACTGGGATGAAACTAACATTTCAATGGATTTCTAACTTCAAAAATGTTCATTTGGTGACTAGTTGTGTATCTTGTCTGCTCTAACAGTGAGAGAAAGAGGGAAAACACACTTATCACATTTTGTTCAGTTTTGTTTGATTTCTAAAAGGCAGAAATGTTCACTTTAAGCAAGAAACTCGTGTTTCACCTGCCGCAGAAGCTGCTCAGGTTTACTCGCTCTGCTCTGGGACCACTGTCTTGAAAACAGAAGAACTCTAGAAAATAAGCGGGATTAAGATGAAAATGTGTGTAAAATAACATTAGATTCATGATTAAAGGTCGAACCAGTGATTGAACTCAGGGACGATGGGCTCCCTAAAGTCTGAGACGTGATTAGTGTATTTTAAAGACTCGTTTTGATTCGGGTTTGACTTGTAATGTCGTGTTTTCCGACGGTCCCTGAACAGTCCCTGAAGGCAGCAGCACCCTGGTCTGACCGGGTCTGGACTCTTGGAAGTTGGACTACGTCAAAGCAGAGAGGAGACCGTCCCAGCCCCCAGAGGCGCAGAGCGGAGGCGGTGCGCCCTGGTCACTGCGGAGTCACAGGAGCGGAGCAGCGGCCGCCGAGACCCGGAGCAACAGCAGCGGCTGAGACCCGGAGCAGCAGCGGCCGAGACCCGGAGCAGCAGCAGCGGCTGAGACCCGGAGCAGCAGCGGCCGAGACCCGGAGCGTTGTCTTTTCCCGCCGGTGCACATGTTGTACCGCGCGTAAAGACGCACTGAGGACGCGCTGAGGAGAACGAAGCTTCTTCTTCTTCTTCTTCTTCTTCCTCTTCCTCTTCTTCCTCCTCCATCGAGATGCTGGCGCGGAAGAGCATCATCCCGGAGGAGTTCGGCTTTGCGGGGCTCGCCTCCCGCATGCCCCGCAAGCCCGTGTTCCGGGACCGCGTGAACAAGGCGCGCTTCATCGCCAAGAACGGCTCGTGCAACCTGGCGCACAAGAACATCCGCGAGCAGGGCCGCTTCCTGCAGGACGTGTTCACCACGCTGGTGGACCTCAAGTGGCGCTTCACGCTGGTCATCTTCACCACCACCTTCGTCAGCAGCTGGCTGCTGTTCGCCATGAGCTGGTGGCTGGTGGCGTTCGCGCACGGAGACCTGGACCCGGGGCAGCGGAACCGGACCCACTGCGTCACCGACGTCAAGTAAGGGAGAGGGAGACAGCTGGGGGGGTTTCATGTGTTTCATGTGTTTGGTGAAAGCAGAACTCTGTCTGTCTCCATCCTCCACCCTCCTCTTCCTCCTCTTCCTCCATCCAGTTTAAACATGGGGTGGGGGGGGGGGGGGGGGGGGGGGGGGGGGGGCAGGAAGTTCTGAAACTTTTGCTCTCATGATTTCAGGGGAAATGAAGGGAAGATTACAGGAGGGGAAGGGAGTGTTCTCTCTTAGCCCCCACCTTCAATCCTCCTCCTCCTCCTCCTCTTCCTCCTTTACATCTCACTTATTCATCAGTAACTTTCTTCGTGCTTCTCCTGCTTCACATTTCACATGGAAAACTTTTACTTTTACTCCACTACATTTATTTAACAGCTTCAGTTACTTTTCAGATTAAGATTTTACATTAAAAATATGACAAACTTGTAAAATACAACACATTTAAAGAGTAAAACAGTCGTTTCCAGCCTTTTTGGCTTGTGACCTCTGACCTCTGACCCTAACCTGGTGGTTAGCAGAGAGAAGAGATTTGCTCTCTTCTGTTTGAGGCTCAATATGAACTTTATTAATCCGGTCCTGTTGCACACACACTCACATTCACTTTGCTATTTAACATTATAGCATTTTTTAAAAATCAGAATATGTGCAGTCAGTTTTTTATGTGTACAGTTATTTATTTACACTAGTATCATTCTCCCATGTCATTGCCATTCTCATATAATAATATACAGGGTTTCTCTTAATGTGCACAGTTTGTCCTGCACTGGTTGTGAATTGTGACCCTTTGGAGGGACCGGATCCCCACGTTTGGAACCACTCACACATCAGTTGACAGTCTGAGTGATGCTTTAAACACTTTCACTTCAGTTGGATTTGAAATGATTTGTATTTCACATTGTTGTATTGATGCTTTTTACTCAAGTGAAACCAGCTCCACTCACAAGCTTGAAAATGAAAATACGACCGTCTTTCACTTCAGCAGTCGAGCAGCTGTACGAGCAAACATAAACAGACTGATGCCTTAAATGGGAACAAACGTCCTCGAGATAAAAACTGATTTAAGATGAATTCACTAAACATCAGAAAAATTTAAAGCTGCAGGAGAAGATTATCTAAAAATATACCCCTCACATCTGCCAAAGTCTCAAACACTCAGAGGCTCGAGTGAAACTGTTCGGATGAGTGTGTGTGTCTCTGAAACTTTAAAGGACCCTTCAATCACTGGTCACATTCAACAATGACTGATCCCCCCCCCAGGTCGTTCACCTCAGCCTTCCTGTTCTCCATCGAGGTTCAGGTGACCATCGGCTTCGGAGGACGCATGATAACAGAGCAGTGTCCGACCGCCATCACCGTCCTCATCCTGCAGAACATAGTGGGACTCATCATCAACGCTGTGATGCTGGGTGAGACCCACAAACCGTGACACAAAAGCAGGAAGTGTTGTGTTGCGTGTGGAGATGCAGAGGTGGAACCGACGAATCGCTGACGTGTGTTTCTGTCTCCTCAGGTTGCATCTTTATGAAGACGGCCCAGTCCAACCGCCGAGCAGAGACGCTGATCTTCAGTCGTCACGCCGTGATCGCCGTCAGGAACAACCGCCTGTGCTTCATGATCCGCATCGGGGATCTGAGAAAGAGCATGATCATAGGAGCCACCGTCAGGTTACAGGTGTTTTACTACGTCACTCTGACCTCAGGTCGATGGGTCATTCTGAGCCTCAGTGATGTTACTTTTTGTTTTACTTCTGTTTGGGACCTCTAATTTCCCATAATTCTTTGGGGATGTAAACAGGAAATATAATGTTGCAATAGAATCAGCAAGTTTTTCCTGTGTGCTACAACTTCTGTTTCTGAGTCCTGTTTTTTTTTTGTTGCAAATTTGCATCATTAAAAGAAGCCAAATTAGCTATTAACACTTCCTGTTTGCACCGTACTCATAAATGTACAGACGACTGTCACTGGATTCCTGTGGTACTCAAGAGAATTTAAAAATGAGATGATTCCCAGGGAAGTTCTGAAGTCTTTTTTTTTTCTATGATTCCAAGTGGATTTATGGACATTTATTTACAGTGCACATCAGATATAATGATGTCCTGGGGAGTGTGAGTCACACTGAATCTAAAACTGCATGAAAGGTGCTGTATAAATAAACTAGTTTTATGCAGGAGATTCCTGTCAGAGTTAAAGATGGTGAAATTACTGTTATTGCTCCTGCAGTTATCATTGTTTAGCACATGATGAATTGGTGTGTTGTTGTGCAGGTGGTGAGGAAGACGACCACACCGGAGGGGGAGGTGATCCCCATCCATCAGATCGACGTCCAGACGGAGAGCGCTGTGGCCAGCAACAGCCTGTTCCTCCTCGCTCCGCTCATCATCTGCCACGTCATCGACAAAAACAGGTACAGAGACTCAGGACCTGCTCTGATCTGGATTTAGTTAAACCGGTTTCAACAGAGTCCAGCAGTGAGGAGTTTACTGTTCTCTCTGCTCCCGTTTCCTCCGATTTCTTTTTTTTTTCACTCCTTCACACAAAGAAGGAAAATCTTTCTCTGACCAGCTCACAGCCTGTAGTGACGGGGAAGTGAGTGGACAAGTCACAGAGGTGAGAAACCACTGAGAACAGTGTTTTTAAAGATGGATGGATGTGCAGTGTGGCAGGATGACAAGTGAGAGTGGCTGAGAACTTTATACACAAAGGTAACTCACTCATAAGCTGCAGAGCTGAGTGTGTTGTGTGTGTGTGTGTGTAACACACTGGGTCCATCTGCTGGAAGAAAACAAACCTACAGGAGCAAAGAGCAGCAGCCCCTCCCCCCTCCCTCTTCTGACTTTCTGTCTCTCTCTCACTGCAACTCTAGTAAGGGCAAAAAAAAGGAAACATGTATAAAACCAAAGTTCTAGTTCAAACAGCAGGAAGCAAATGAAAAATACAAGAGGGGAAATAAAAAACTATTATAGTCTCAATTTAACTGGTGTCTGAGCGCAGTAAGAAAAAACTCTGCCACCAATAGATTGG
Organism: Trachinotus anak; assembly: GCF_046630095.1. Taxonomy (NCBI): domain Eukaryota; kingdom Metazoa; phylum Chordata; class Actinopteri; order Carangiformes; family Carangidae; genus Trachinotus; species Trachinotus anak. Next base: position 18,368,726 of record NW_027273869.1, on the reverse strand, counting down.
TTGTTGATATTTGAAAAATGATTTTTTATTGCTGATTTTGTTAAGAACTTTGTAATGTATTATTATTATTATTATTATTATTATTATTATTATGATCATATGCAGGAATGCCTGAGGATTTCTGCACAGTAGGGAGGTTCACAGGTCGTTGGGGGAATAAGCAACAATGTGAGGTCTGTAATTGTAAAAAGAATTAATGTGGAAAATGGACACAGCTACAGAGAAGTAGATGCAGCAGCAGCTGAGAAAGACTGACACACACACACACACACACACACACACACACACACACTCACTCAGTGGTGATGTGTGTGTCTGCCCTCAGCCCGCTGTACGACCTGTCCGCCATGGAGCTGCAGTGCAGCGACCTGGAGGTGATCGTCATCCTGGAGGGAGTGGTGGAGACGACGGGGATCACCACGCAGGCCCGGACCTCCTACGTCTCTGAGGAGATCCAGTGGGGTCACCGCTTCGTTCCCATAGTAACGGAGGAGGAGGGCGTGTACTCAGTGGACTACTCTAAGTTCGGCAACACAGTGAAGGTAGAAGTTGAGCAACTGGCTGTTACACAAAGTACTGAAACAGAGTGTGACTGTCTCCTCTGCTCTCTCAGGTGGCCACGCCGCTGTGCAGCGCCAGGGAGCTGGACGAGAAGCCGTCCATCCTGATCCAGACGCTCCAGAAGAGCGAGCTGTCGCACCAGAACTCGCTGAGGAAGCGGAACTCCATGAGGCGCAACAACTCCATGCGTAAAGGCGCAGGGAGCAGCGGCAGCCTGCGCCGGAACAACTCGGGGATCGTTTCGCCCAAAGTCCAGTTCTTCACCCCCAGCGACGGAGGCCAGACCCTGAACGCCGTCACCTGACATGAGGCCTGCCTCCTGCTGGCCGCCCTGCTGCTCCTGGTGGGAAGGAGGATTGTGGGTGTCGGTGTCTCTCCTGCGCTCATGGGACTGGTTCTGTTTCTGTTTCCCGCCTTGTCCAGACTCGTGTCCCAGCACGTCCACGGCTAATGTTAGTGATCCAGTTCTTTCTCAGATTCAACTGTTCATGTAACATCTATTTTCTCAAGGCAGAGTCAAGTCAAGTGAATTCTTACTGAACATCACAAACGACCCTCAGAGGGTTTTACACTCACTGTACAACACACACCACGTTATCTCCTTAAACCCTCAGTTTGGAAAAAGAAAAAACTCTGCAGAAAAAAAAAACAGATCAATTTGTGATCAGATGTTTATTGTATAAATAAGGAAATAATAACACAAAATTAAATAATATAACTGGAGGAATGAAACCACCATATGCTAAGTATAGTAATCAAATGTGTCAACATATCAGGAGCCGTCCCAGCTCCACCCGCACACAATGAGAAATATTTACAGGGTGAAGGGAAGTTAATTACAAAACAGAAACAGAAACTTATCTCTATTCCCCTCATCACTAAGATTATTATCAAAGTCAATTTAGTCCATTTCTGATTGGCCAGTTTTTTTTACTTTAAATTTTGGATTGATCATCAGTTCGATCATTTAGGTCAAGAAACGTTTCACTGGTTCCAGCTTCTGAAACGTTGCTGCTTTTCTTCTTCTGTCAGTTCTGGACTGTGGAAAGTGTCACCTGAGAAACTGTGAAACTGTTTTCACTCTTTCACTTCAAACTTGCAACGCAAACACACACCTGTAGCAAGAGATGCACAACGAAACCGCCCATGGCCACCGTTCTCTCTCTCTGCCTCCCTGCACCGATGCACGTCAGCTCCTCCTTCACCACATCACGCCTGCTGTCTGTATCATACCTGTGTGTGCTGCAGCTGTCAGCTGACACCCTGCCCCAGTAATAATGACATTTAATCGATTAATCTACTGCGGAGAGAAAAGTAATTTGAAGACGTCACCTCAGGCTCTGGCATCTTGTTTTCACATTAATGGATTAACTTTAAAAAAATAATCAAAAGATAAATAGGTAATAATAAATAATATGGAAATAATAAGATGAACCAACTGCCTCACCCTCTGCCTTAGATTCTTAGTGTTACTGAAGCTTTAGGTGTAAGAAACAGCAAAACAACATCATCTTTTTTCAAACATGTTTTTATTAAACTTTTATGTAAAGCACCAACACAAAATGCAGGGAACACTAATGGACAGCTGTTCTCACATCTGGAGAGCCAGTGTCTTTCTCCAGACCAGTTCTCTCAGGCCCGATTTTATCCTTCGAGATTTAGTGGTTGGCGGGTGTTAATGAGCAGAGAGCAACACAACACAGACATGGTCTCTGTGGCAAAAATCAGCAGGTGACTCATCAGTAATAACTCAGGTTTCCAGATGTGAAGGAGAACAAGTGTTTCACCGACAGTTTTCATCATATTCCAAACGATTCATTATTAAAGCAATAATCCCAGACACTGCTCTGTTCTGCCTGCATTTGTATTTGTATTACTTTTGTCTGTGATTTGTGTTGTTTGAGAATAAAATCACTCACTTCATCCGAATATGTTTCATATCTGAACTGTTCAATGAAGAAATATATTCATTTAGTGGTCACCTGACTGAGTTCACCAGAGGTTAGTTAATTCCCAGTCGTTCATTCTCTTTTCACCATTGCGCCTTTCTCAGTTCCTTATTTTTATTTCATTATTATTTTAAAGGCTCGACTTTCTCTACTTGTGTATCCTGTCATGTCTTATTTCAACATTTCAACCCTGTTTGCTTTGTTTTTGTGGTTAGGAAAGGAGGATTTATCGTCCGTGTGTTGTAAATAAAGTTGGTTAAAATATAAATGATTCTAGTGTGAGTCCTTATGTCCTCTCCTTCACATCTTGAATTCCAGGTAACTTTATGATAATGATCTCTGCCGTGACTGTGAAACTGAAATGAAACTGGTCCAAAGCTCCGCCCCTCGCTCCTGACTGGTGAGTCAAGTGTAATCAGGGAAGAAAATGTTGTTTACCCTCACTGAGGACTGAGGAGAGGAACGAGTGAAAAGACAGACGCCTTTGTTCTCAGACCAACTTCCCCCTACAGGAGGACAGCTACACTACAGCTGGGAATACTGGGAACACTGGGAATCCTGCTCTGGTAAATATACTGTACTTACAGCTGACGATACTCAGGAAATAAGGACTTTAGGAGGAGGCTGTTAAAAGTGAAACTAACTCCGACCACAGGACACAGACTAAACATGGCTTCCAGATCAGGACAGGAACTCTCATGTCCTCTCTGCAGTGACATTTCTAAAGAGCCCGTCTTCCTGTCGTGTAACCACAGCTTCTGTAAAGACTGTCTGCACAGCTACTGGGCAGAAAGACACAGTCCTGAGTGTCCGGTCTGTAAGAGAAGGGCTTCAAAGGGTGAACCTCCTTTCTTTGCTCAGGAGAGCCAATGCAAACCACAGGAGGGAGCTGCAGCAGCAGAGTCTGAGCCACTGTGCAGTCTGCACTCTGAGAGGCTCAGCTTGTTCTGTGTGGACCACGAGCAGCTGGTGTGTAGCACCTGCAGAGATTCAGAGACACACAGCAACCACCGATTCAAACCTGCGGATGAAGCTGTGCAGGACCACGAGAGAAAACTTCAGCATCTCTTAAAGCCCCTGAAAATGAAACTGACACTCATTCATCAAATTAAAGGTAACTGTGATCAAACAGCTGAGCACATTAAAGTCCAAGCAGAAAACACGGTGCAAAGGATCAAGGAGGAGTTCAAGAGGCTTCACCAGTTTCTAGATGAAGAGGAGGAGGCCAGGATGGCTGCACTGAGGGAGGAGGAGGAGCAGAAGAGTCAGATGATGAAAGAGAAGATTGGGGCTCTGAGCAGGGAGATAACAGCTCTGTCAGACACCATCAGAGCAACAGAGCGGGAGCTGAGAGCGAAGGACGTCTCATTCCTGCAGAACTACAAGGCTGCAGCAGAAAGAGTCCAGCAGCAACACCTGCCTGACGATCCAGAGCTGGTCTCAGGAGCCCTGATAGATGAGGCCAAACATCTGGGCAACCTGCGCTTCAACATCTGGAACGAGATGAGGGAAATGGTCTCCTACAGTCCTGTGATTCTGGATCCAAACACTGCTCATCCAGACCTCGTCCTGTCTGAAGATCTGACCATTGTGAGACAAGGAAAGACGAAGCAGCAGCTTCCTGACAATCCAGAGAGGATCGATCACTTCATCTCCGTCGTGGGCTCCGAGGGCTTCGACTCAGGGTCTCACAGCTGGGAGCTGCAGGTTGGAGACAACACAGCCTTCTCACTGGGTGTGTTGACAGAGCGGAGCCCGAGGAAAGGAAACCCATGGTCTGGACTGTGGAGGCTGATGTTCTGCAACGGTGAATACAAATCGCTCTCACCATCAGACACAGGGTCTGATGTGTCAGTGAAGAAGAAACCCAGGAGGATCAGAGTCCACCTGGACCGGGACAGAGGACGGCTGTCGTTTTCTGATCCTGACACCGACACACACATACACACCTTCTCACACACCTTCACCGACAGGTTGTTTCCATATATCAGCACCTGGAGCGAAGTCCCTATAAAGATTGTAGCATCGAAGGTATCTGTAACAGTGGAGCATCACAGTTAGACATGATGATGATGATGATGATGATGATGATGATGTCATGTGTATAAGCCACTGAATTCTTTACACCTGCAATGATTTTTTCTAACAACTTGGGGGCAGACTGAGCCAAAATAGTGAACTGACCGACTGTGAAACCCAAACAATGAGCTTTTAGAGAATATAGGTCAGAACAACATGTAGCATATATGTGGCCTGTATCCTTTGTTCTGATGTCATGTTGAATTTATTGGTGTATTTATGTGTCACTTTAAAACAATACACAGGAATTTAGTGGCATCAACTTATATTTTCTCATTAATTTGTAGTTGTTTTTTTTTTTTATAGTTTTTATTATTCCAACTACTTCAGATGTATATTTGTGCAAGGAATAAGCTTTTTAGATACTGTAACAACAGCACAATTCACTTTAAATCAGGTATTCATGTATTTATTTATTTAATCAAAGGTCATTTACAGTCAGTTTTACTTTTAGTTTTAGTGTCACAATATTTGGAAGCTTTACATCATTATTATCACGCCACAGTTGTACAGTGAAGATTTATTTAGTTTTATTCTACTTATTTTACAGAGATGATGCTTATTTATCACCACAAAAAACTCTATAGTTTGTGTTGTCCCTTAAATAGAATAAAGGGTTAGGGTAATTTTCATAAAGTCACAAACACAATATTTCTACCCACAAACAATTAATTTGGAAGGAAGAAATAAATCTATTTTTATGACAATTGGGTCAAAAAGTTACTTAATTAACATCAGAAATGCTACAGAAAGGTCACTTGCCTGTACATACTGTTTCTGGTTCAGTTTGTCTACTATGTTATGTTAAATTTATCACCAGACAGAAAATGCAAGCACTAACAGATATTTAGTCACTGGCAAAGTTAGAATTATATTTTAATTTTTTGTACATTTATTCATTCATTTTTGTAACAATCCAGTTACTAAATAAATATATAAAGGTTAAAAAAAAAACACAAAAGGCTTTGATTCTTTTGTATTTGTGTGATTTCTTTGGCGTCTCTTTTTTAACCGCGTCACTTGACGTTGCTTACGTGTCGTTGACGTCGTCGCACCCGGAAGTGAGAGCGGCGGTGGAGCATGTCTCGCAGTTTGCTGAGCAGGGCCGTCGGGGTGTTCCGGCCCAGCGGGGCGACACCGCTGCTGAGCGGGACCCGCCGTCTCTCCCACACCGACCCGGAGCCGCTGACGGTGACACGGCAAGACCGCGGAATAAGGTGCAGTCACGAAATGTGTCCGACGTCTCCGAGCTGCTTCCTGCAGCAGCCGGCAGGTAGAAACCGGGGATTTAGGGACGGTGTAGACTTGAACAACATACTGCGGTTCATGCATTACAGGGTAAATTCTCCAAACTCACTCATTCCTGTGACCAGCAGGTTGTTTTGCAGTGTCACCTTCGGAAAGTCACCGTGGTCCGCGTCCTTGTCAGTGACCTCACATTATTGATTCAGTAAAAACTGCAACACAACATGAGGAAATATTTCATATCCACCAAAAATCTGCATTTTTCTATTAAGGTAGGCTACTGTGATGATAGGAGTACAATACTCAAATAAGAACTTTATTTCTCAAGGTCTAGTGCTGCCAATAATAAATTATCATTACAATTTTGAGGTACTTTCTGCTTTTTTGCTCTATAAGTCTTATTGACTGCAGTGAAAGTTTTCTGTTCATGCTTGAAAGGTTTAATTTGACATATATTTTGAAAACATGTGAGCATTAAATCACTAACTATTTAAATAAAGTTTAGATCAAAAGCACGGGTCACAAAAGGAAGTGGGACACGATCCTTCCAGAAACAGGTTGAACAGGTTAAATGGAAAAGTTGCATCTTGAATTAAAGTGTAACCTTCCTCTGGTTGGGCTGAAACAGTTTAATGTGACTGTCTCCTGTGGTTGTTGTGCAGTGTCATAATGATATTACAGAATCTGTTGTAGTCCTTTTGTTTTTTTTTTTTACTAGGAAATGCAAGTGGATAGACTACAAATATGGCTGTCAATTCTTGTAGAGCTCAATGGAAAATTCCTGTAACAAATTGAAGTGAAACTGTCGCTCAAATAATAATAAAAAATAATAATAAAACCACATAAACTACTGAGAACAGAAAGCAAGACCATGCTAATAGATGTGGTGTGTTCTTCTTCTTCTTTGTTTTTAGGAGAATAATATTGAACAATCCCAAGAAGAGAAATGCTCTGTCTTTGTCCATGCTGGAATCCCTCAGAGAGGACATCCTGACTGATGTCGACAGTGAAGACCTCAGAGTTATTATCATATCAGGTTGGTGTTTTTAATGTGTGTGTGTGTGTGTGTGAGAGAGAGAGAGGGAGGGAGAAGGATGTTGGTCTAAGCTTGTGTGTTTGTGTGTGTGTTTTTTAGCCAAAGGTCCAGTGTTTTCCTCCGGACACGACCTGAAGGAGCTGACGTCATCTCAGGGCCGAGAATATCACACAAAGGTGTTTCACACCTGTGCAGAGGTGAGTTTGTCTCTCTCTTTGCTTTTCCTGCCTCCTCCTCCATCTTTCTTTTCCCCTCTCACACGCTCTGTTTACAGCTGATCATACTATTATAACATCAGCCTCTTATTTACTGTTGATTTAAAAACAGATCTGCTCTGCTGAGTGTTGTTCATCTCTGATATAATGCAGTTTGACTATTTATTGACTATTGAATATCTTTAATTCACTAATTGTTCTAACAAGTCACATAATGTAATATCACTCATTTAATGTATAAATTAGATAAAAAGCAAATGTATTCAGTTTAAAATGACTTGAATCAATAGAAAAATAAGTAAATCTTTATATTTGAGAAGTTGTAACAAAGATATTGTTTTACACATTGGATGGATACATAAATTACTTAAATAATTAAACAATTATCAAGTGTCACCTGTGGTCTAACTGATAGATCAGTCCATTGCAAATATTATTACAGTTTCCGCTAAAAACACATTGCGCCCACAGACAATTAATGATAAATAAATAATCACTAACTATTTTAATAAAATTATCTCATTCAGGTAATGACTCTGATACAAGACATACCTGTTCCAGTGGTCGCCATGGTGAATGGCGTTGCCACGGCGGCTGGTTGCCAGCTGGTCGCCAGCTGCGACATTGCCGTGGCGACAGAGAAGTCCACCTTTGCCACTCCAGGTGTCAACGTGGGTCTGTTTTGCTCGACGCCGGCGGTGGCCATCGGCAGAGCTGTGCCGAGGAAGGTAAGAGCTGAACGCAGCAGAAGAACACTTGTTTATTTCAGGTGTATTTTGAACTGATGGTCAATTTCTTTATGCCTTAATGTGACCATTTAAATCACAGGAGACTGCAACTCTCCACTGAACTGAAGGATGATTATGTTTATGCAAATTAATGGATCTTCAAGCATCATTTAGTGAAATTTAAACCTAAAACTAAAATCAGAATTAGTTCATATTAAGTTTTTCCAGTACAGTACTTCTTCAGTAATAATCCATTATGTCAACAATGGTCAAGAAAATGACACTTGATAATTAATTATTTATTATTTAGATATTGGGAAAATGGTCTTGATATTATCAGCCAATGTTGGGCAACTATAAATACTATTATGGGCATATATTTTGGCAAATATGCAAGAAAAAGTGAATCACATTAAAGCTTTTCTCTGTGCATTTTACCCTTTTACTTGAAGGTTACAATTTGCAAATAAAGTTTTGTGATATTTTTATTTATTCTTTATGATAATTTAATTAAATTACGTGATTATCAAAATTAATCAGCAACAATTTTGATTACTCTTTGATGTCTTTTATACATTTTTTATGAGATTTATATTTTTACTACAACAGCCCACAAAACTCCACTATCAAGCTCTAATTGATATACACCTTTGCTCTTCTGTTTTTACCAGGTTGCCATGGAGATGCTGTTTACAGGAACTCCCATCTCAGCCCATGATGCACTGCTGCATGGTCTGGTCAGTAAGGTGGTGCCAGAAGACCGACTGGAGGGGGAGACGATGGCCATCGCCCAGCGGGTGTGTCAGGCCAGCCGACCTGTCGTAGCCCTCGGCAAAGCCACTTTCCAAAGGTCAGAGTGAAAACAGACCCTTTTTCACCTTTTGTCAGTTTTTTTTTAAGTCTAGGAGCCACTGAAGAGTTTTTCCCTTTAAATCATAGCTAATAATCAGTATGTAGCATTTGACCATCAGGAAAACATTATTCTCATTCATATTTTTTTTCAATCAAATAATTATATCACTGTAAAGATTAGAAGCCCTTGGTGGCATCCACACGCTACATAAATGCAGCTAACACTTTCAGAGGTTTTGATGACAGCACCAAAAACTATTTGCTGTTGACAGTGGAAGGACCAGACAGGTGGTGGGAAAAATCATTGAATTTTGATAAAGTGACTTTAAAGAAGGCTGTATTTTGCATCTTGATTTAGCTGCAATCATAAGAGACTTAGACTGACAATTAGAGTCAATTTTATAATAAATTAGCAACATATGGAGTAATGACAGCTAAAATGTTTTCAAACTCTATCAACTCACCATAATAATCCAGGTTCCTCGTGAAAAATTGTTTTCTTCCTTCCTTTGTTTGTTCCAAAGACAAATGGCTCAAGGCCGAGATGCAGCTTATGCCACCGCCTCCAAGGTGATGGTCGACAACCTGGCCCTGAGAGATGGACAGGAGGGGATCCGGGCATTTATAGAGAAACGCAAACCAGTGTGGAGCAATAAAGCAGAAAAAGCCCATGATTGATGGACTGTTGGAGAGACCTTTACCACAAGAGATAACAGCAGTAATTGAGTTATTTTCCTGACTGGTACAAATGGTTTTCAGTGACTGGTGTGGAATAATTAGCACCAGTCCTGAGCGAGTGATTGGGCTGCGCAGCTGTTAAATTGTAGATGTAATGATAAGGCTTGAAGATCTAATTGTTAACTTCACCTTCCCTGGGCATTTCCTCATTGTTGCAGAGACTTGAGACTTGAGTAGCTGAACCATTGTGTGCCTTAAAAGCTGGAGTGTGGAGATGAGAGGATAATTTACTGTTACCATCCAGAGGACTCAAGATGGCTGATGACATAACAGACTTATAAAGCTAAAGAATGCTGCTCTGTACAGTATTTGTCCAATAAACAGACTTGGGAGGGGTTACTTTGAATGTCCAGGGTTCTGGAAGTAAAAGTCTTCTGGGTGGTTGAATCATCGGCACAAAAGATAAACAACTGTGTTAGAAAACATCTGGTTCTTTGATAAAATGTCAAAGGTACAAGCATTTGTACTTTATAAGTAAGGAGAGACTCTCAAGGTACATTTCATCATGAAACATCCAACCACCAAGCTGATAAAATATTCAGTTAAAGTTCAAAACTGTTTTGTTTCAGTTTCTAGGTCAGTTTGGAATGGGTTTTGTATCTGTTGTGGGATGTGTTCTTCTCCTGTTTTTGTCAATGAATCCCTTTGCATTTGTTGTACTCCTGATTTGTGCAATATGCATCTTCTCTTTAGAAACACTGGTTGCACCAAGCAGATAGTGGGAAATTGATGACCATAGCATAATGCTAATGTATCATTAAATTAATGATTATATTGATAATCTCAGATCATTGAAGATATTAAACACTTTAATGCGATTTTCTAATGGCGAAAAATACTTCAAGTCAAGTCTGTTGGTTACTTACTTCCGCTTTGCAGCCCAATGTAGGTCTTACAAGGATGCCATCAAGTATTAAAAAAATAAATAAAAAAAATACAAGAAACTGAGCAGTTACATTTGGTGATTAGCAAAATTATAATTGCTTTTATCATGTACACCTATCTATAGTAATGCTTTTAATTTTAATTTTAATTAAATATTTTACTTTTCAACGTCAACGAGCAAAGACATATGTCACTTCCGGTCGCCATCTTTGTTCGGATCGAGGTAAAGTGTTGTAGCTGTGACTTTGTAAAGAGGCTAAAACATCTGTCGTTGTTCAGTGGACGGAATCATCTTTGATCCTAAACGGGGGTAAGTGTTGTTTCGGGACATTTTGATGTTTTTTCCAAGAGTCTTGCAAGTGATTTGTCTTGGAAAAGTTGACTAGTACAAACTTGCTAAATGCTAACGAGCTAACGAGCGGTCGGCCGTTAGCTGCTGCACGATCGTTTGTGGCGTTTTCCCATAGACTGTATTTCCTCTGTTGTTATCTTGAACTTCTGAACTCCTCATCCCGTCTGCACACGAAGTTGTGTCGTATTTTTTGCTGTCTCTGTTTACATGTTTTAATATCTTGGCTAAGTCTGTTTTTGCTTTTCAAAAATAAGGGCGGACTGTTGGGCTACTGCTGTTGCGGTTACTTTGCTAGTTCAGGTTCAGTTGGAGTTTTTAAAGTACATCTACTCCTGTACTGTAAATAAGTACAAATGTGAGGTACTTCACTACATTTCTGAGAGACCACGGAATTTCAAAATGGTGAAAAGGACTTTTGGTGAATCTGCACTGAACTCCTCTTCCTCAACGACCGGATGTGTCTCACTAAACTGAAACTGTACTGCAAAAACTGAAGTGAAACTGTGTTAAGGGACGTACTTGTGGAAGTAAATAGAGAGTTAAATTTTCAAATACAGTTCAGTGTCATAATATCAAATCAATCAATCAAATTATGTTCTTCTGGTCCAGTTTTTTTAATGCAATTACTCAAGTAAAACAACACAAATTGAAATTATGCGATTTGAATTCCCTGTTAATTAATGCAGTTATTCAAATTGAGCATTTCAAATTCAGTTTTTAGTGACAGTTCCAGACCCCAGGATGATCTCCGCAGATAGCTTTTTTTTTTTGTCCAACCAACAGTTCACAACCCAAAGATATTTAACGTACAGTTATATAAAACAGAGAAAAATATCAAAAATAGTATATATGTGTTTGTGTAGCATTCATTAATGCATGTAACAATCACATGATAGCTCTTTATAAAAATCTTAAGCTTTATTGGCTTATGTCCTGCCACACTACTGCAAAACTACACTGCCTCACTGGGGGGCAGAGTTTCATTATTAGTGGAGAAAAATATATATTGAAATAAATATTAGAAGGATATGCATGTTTATGATACAACAGCAATCAATATGCAAGGACAGAACCAAAGATTTATTTTCAACCCACCTCATTTTATTAAGCAAAGTATCAGAATGGTCTGCAATTAGTCGTTTAACAAAAAACAAAGATAACTTAGGGAATGTAATGAACAGTACAGCAATACTGTTTGAGAGTAACTGCATCAAAACCAGAGAGTGAGGAATAATAATAGTAGGGAATGTGACTGATAAATGTTGAAATGTGTGACTCACACATTTGTGACATGTAGTGAGAGCATATGTGTGTGTTTGTGTGTGTGTTTGTGTGTGCCAGAAGACTGTATGCCAGTGGAAGTGCCAGGAGCTGAACAGTAGTTGATATGACAGTGTTGAGAATAAAAAGACATAATGAAATAAAGCAAATTTGTACTAGTTCACATCCATCTCCTGGTGCATGTGCTCAAGATGTTGTAGCTACAGTACAGTAATTAAAAAAACATATTACCTATACTTACATCGCAAATCAGATGACTATCAGCCCTCACAATGAGTTTCTAATCAGGGTTGGAATTTAGACAAATACTACACTGGCCTCAAATATGTGTAAAAACTCAATGTACTGAACTTCATGTGTGACAGAGAAATGCATTGCACATGAGTTAATCAGGAGGGAAAACTTTGACTGAAACTGAAATGGCAAAACTAAAAAATAAACAACAAACCCTGCTGTTTCTACAGTGCAGGAGTTTCAGAATTGAAATGAAAATCAAAAAATTACAGTGACCTGTTTGTCACTGCTTTCTAAATTGTGTCATTGGACATAGTTTTACTTATTCTCTTTGAAAAATAACATTCATGAGCATATAGAGTAAATTGATCTCTAATGTAAATATCTGCAAGTAACACATAAAAAAATAAAGATGGAAAAAAAAGTCAGAGATTTGCTCTCTCAGGAGAGTGTTCCCCTGCTACTGATAACAACTCAGCATATTAACAAAAAAATCCACTGTACATATCAGACTCTAAAAGATATATACTGTCACCTCTCGTTAATGATTTACATCCAAAAATAAAATAAAATCTTCAGTCAGTTTTTTTCTCTCTTTTTTTTTTCTTTTTTAAAGTGATCAGTAAAAACGTCAGAGGCTGGTGTGTCCTGCAACGTTACGATGCAGAATGACAGTCAGAAGGTCAGTACTTCACACATAAAGAACAACAGAGCAGAAACAAAACCAGGTTCCTAACATAGCTAGGACTACTGCTCGTCTTTACCACAGTGTCAGTGACTACACCTCAGTTTCTTTTCTTTTTACAGTGTCTGTCCATTTCCTTATTGTTCAGTTACAGCAGCATGGACTCCTGCATGGCAAACGCCTCCTGTGCATGTCTGTAGTGTGGTCCTCCAAACAGCTGGGGGAGCTGGTGCCTTATGGCAGGCTGCTGCTCCTGGAACTGTGTCCTGTAATGAAGCAGGCCGTCCGGGTTGCTGGGAAAAGTAAACTGCTGAACAGGAGACATTTGGGCTTTCTGGAAGCTGGGTGAGCGGGGCATTCCACCTGGGGAATGAGGGGGCAGCTCATCCTCTGATGCCCACATGGGCCCGTCTACAGCCTGCCGAGACCCTGCTTCTGGTTGGTAGTGCGGGTTAGCCTCGCCTCTCCGATGCCCCTCGAACCTGTAGTCTACTGGGGTGTAGACCTGTGCGGTGGAGGTGAGCTGTTGCAGGTAGATAGGGGTGGAGCTCCCTTGGGTTTCCAGCTGCAGGGAATGCTCTGGGGGAGGCCTGATGCTTCGAGGGTTGTGAGTGGAGCTGGGTGGTGGCTGTCTGCGATACGTGGCGAAGGAGTTGTTCATAAGAGCCTTCTCTGGGGAGAGGCTGTTATGCTGCCGCTGGGTGGTGGCGTACGCAAGTTCCCCATACAGCACGCTGGAGGGTGTGGGAAATCGGGAGGATGGTGCATAGAGTCTTTCCTCTCCTCTGTGGTCTAGGTTTACGCTGTAGGCTGGATGGAAGATGGGCACCTCGGTAGTAGTTCTGCCTGGGGATGGCTGCCTGGGAGGGGTATTGTACTGGCTCTGGCTGCCGGGGTAGCTGGCCTGGATCCCTGCTGGATTGTTGTGGGAAAATGGAGGAGGAGGGTGTTGGACCATCCTGGCCCCTGATGCGACGGAGACAACACTCCCTCCCAGGCTGGGTCCACGACTGGGGCTGCCCTGATGGAGGGATGATACACTGAAGGGTGTCTCACTACGAGGGGTCCTCATTCTGGACGGAGGTCTCTCAAGCTCTAAGATTTCGAAATCCTGCTCCGGCAGCCCTGGTACGTTGTCATACTGGGAGGCGTTGGAGCCTCGGTCCGCGCCAGGAATGAAACCCTTGGAGCGTGGTCGGTGATGGGGAAGAGCAGTGTCATCTGGGCTGGAAGGGGCTGGTGATGCTCCTCTGATCTCCCGGGCTGCAGCCGCTTTGACCGCTTCCAGCCTTGTCTCGGAGGGTTTGACCCAGCGGGGAGTGATGTCTCTGTGAGAGCTGGAGGCAGCGTTGGAGTTGTGGTTGGCGGTGGCATGGCTCTGAGGCTTCCTTCTATCCACCGTGGTGAGCTGTGGTGTAGGGGTGAGCGATGAGTGCGGTGTTGCCCCCCTCTCAGGCATGGTGGAAGTGGACTGCTTTTGCTGCTCATTGGGGATCTCCCCTGATCCCCTGGAACGGGCATCCCTCTTTTCAACCTTGTGGTGGCGGAATGGTTTATCTAGCGAATCCCGGCGTGACCGGCTCGGGGGCCTACTGTCCCGCTGGCGGTCTGGTACAGGACTTGGGTCCCTGGGAGGCTCAGCTGGCTCGGCGTGACTCTCACCGTTGCCCACGTGGTTCCCTACTGCTGCTCCCAGCTCAGGAGGAAGCTGCCCTAGGGGCTTCTTGGGAAACTCGTCCTCTTTACCTGCAAGATGAAAACAGTGGAAACACATTAGAAAATCACTAGGAATCAAAACTGAACGGTGATGGTTGAACACACTGTGTGGCGCTGATTCACATCAGATGAGGAGTCACAACGGGGACATGGATTCATGCAACACCACTGCCATAGAGAGGTAAAAATAAAGGAGAATTACATTCATGACAACACATAATCACATCTCCACAGGCACAGAGCAAAGGACAGAAAAAAACATCAGAAATACTGTTTAATATTAATTCCCAGCTTGCTGGAGAGGCTCAGTTAGCAAGTGACAGTCAATTGAATGGTTCCTGAAATTGAGTCTGACTCCATTTCATTAAGCTGCACTTAGCTGCAGCAGTAGCCCCTGACTCAAAAGGTCATACAGGAATAGTTCTTGATTAATGTACTTGTAAAAACTACTGAGACTTGTAAGTACAAGCATTAAAACCACAGAAATATCTCTGCACTTTTACTAATCAGCTTGCACCAAAGTTACAATCAGAACATGTAACAAGTTATGGGGTAATACCTTAACTTACTGCTTTTTGTCACAGAGAAATGAAAAGTACAGTTGACAGGACCAGATACAGTGTGAAGACACAGTGATGGTGATGCTGGATGTGTTGGGGACTGTAAGGGAAAGTGTGATCACCAGAGTCAGGCCAGGAGGCAGCAGCTGGAGGAAGAGGAAGTGCTGTGGGAGTGATCCAGGAAATGAACTTACTGGCACCAAATCTACGAACTAAAGTGTCTGTCCATGACGAGTTTATCCTCTGACCTTGACCATTTTTCTCCTCTTAAACTGGAGTAAATCAACAGGGGCAACTAAACTATGCAGTCATCCAATCATCCAGTTTTTCCTCATTAGTGTTGATCTGAACTGGGTCAGTTTATGTAAAAAAAGACAAAATCTCTGATGAGTGTTGCAAAAATGCTCTTTCTGGAAACAAATTAATATAGTTTTGTATCTTCTTCTAGGAATCCTTATTCACTGGAGGCTGTCCTGTTCACAACACAGGTAGGTAAACCTCATCACAGCTCCTGTGTGCACTTTCACTTATGCAGTACAGGCAGGGAGCTTGTTCACTCTTCCTCTGAATATGTAATTCTGAAACCATTTATAAGTTAACCTCACAAGCAAGTCCACTAAGGTTTTAGTGAGATATGTTTTAAGTTTCTTGGCTGAAATGGCAGATAAAACAAATTTGAACTGAAATGAATGTTTAAAATAACTGAGCTATAATCTCTAGCTTCATTTTTTGGGTAAGAAAAAAAATTCACAAACATTCAGATTTTTTTTTTTTAAACTCCGGTGAAAATGATTTTATAGCACTGTATATAAAACTAGATTAATTTAAGATCATCAGTGTGTCCCCTGAGATTTTTGCACATAAAAAATAATATAAGCAACTAGAAACAAAAGATTTTCATATAGTGTAATACAAAATATATATTTAAATCAATAATTTTCAAATTATTTTAAGCGTGAATTCTGGCTGGTTTAGGTGAACTTCCCCAACATACACCAGCAGTGTTTGAAATACAAACACAACATCATATTTTATTTTGTGCTCAGTATTCCTTATTTCATGACAAAGCTGTTCAGTTGTTTTTATTTCTCACGGGAATAAGGAAGGAGAAAGAAGAAGTCATTTCAGTATTTTGTATTTTACAGTGTCAGGAAGGCAGCCTTTAAAAGCCTCACCTTTCCTTATGGAGCTGCATTTACACCGTGACCGTATAATGCTGTTGTAGAGGCTTTTTCCTCACTTACAAAGGTCTGAGGAAGATAACACTGAAGTGATGTTTTTGGATTTTAAAGGTCATAACATCACATAAAAGATGTAATTTCTTGCTTTGTATGAAAGTCTTGAAGGAGAGGTGTTACTGGTAGCTCTCGAAGTTAATACCACATATTAATCTTAACTCAGTTTTTTACTGGTGTTGGCGACAGAAATAAACTGAATTCAGACACCGACTCTTCATCGTTCTAACCTACTAACTCAGCGAAAGGTCAGTGATGGTGGTTAGGAAAAGAGGAGACAATCTTTTAGCTCAAACTAGGCCTAGTTATGTTAAAAAATACAGAACCATAAAATCACTGTCATTTCTCACAGTTCAGCCAGTTCACATACAAAAATGCAGATTAAAAATATCCCCCTGTACAGCAGAGAGTGTGGCTGCAGATGGTTGTTAAAAAGGAAGTTTAACAAAAGCCTCCAGTGTTGGAAAAGTGGCTCATTATCTTGTCAGCGCAGAGAAACGAACAGACAGCTACTGTTATAGTTGTGTGGGCTCTGGAAGAAAGCAAAAATCTGAAGTCAAAAATCTTAATAAAAAATGTGGCTGCTAAAGTTACTGACGACTGTCTGACTAATGAATTAAGACAGCAGGAAGACAACACATAGAAACCTGAAAAACACTGCTGAGGACAGGTGTGGATCCATTCAGTCAGTTTATAAGTTGAAGTATATTTCTGTGACACTCTAACCCATCTTTACAAACAGAAGAGCTGCAAATTGTACCCTGAGAAAAGTCAGGTTAATTATATTATTTCTTAATAATAATAGTTGTTAATATTAGATAGTTCTCTAACAAAATACTAGAGTAACTTTCAAACAGACTTCCCAGTTCTGGTTTTAAGAACAGTATCATACAGGACCTTTAACTGGCCACCAGAGGGCACATTATGTCACCTGAAAAACCTTCATGTACAAAGGTTAATTTTTACAGTTGCAGCCACTTTGGAATCAAAACATGGGAGAAAAGGGGGAAAAACTCAAGGTACAAAAAGAAGAGGGGAGCCAGCCACTGCAGGACTCCAAGTAAACACTGAAGCAATGCATCGGAACTTAGTTGAAAAATAGCATGTGGGTTTAAAAACAGCTGGAAGACTAGTTTGTGAAGGAAAAACCCGAATGCTGCTGGACAGACAGGCGACAGACAGGACGGACGGACTGAGGGACAGATGGACAGAGACATGGAGAGGGAAGACCAGTCAGGATAGCCCACCGGTTACTGTTGTAGGAGGGAATGTGGCCCCCACTCACGGCCACACTTTTGTTGTTGTTGGCTAACATTGTTTGAAAGAAGAGGGAGAGAAGGCAGATTAATGAGCAGACAGAGCAAGATTAGAAACACACCACTACTAATTCAACTACGAGCTACAGCACAGCAGGAAGCCAGGTCAGCTGATTCAGTGTGTTGTTATGTGTGGTGGCAGCTGGACAGGTGTGTCTTTATGTCTGTGTGTAATATTGTACACTAATGCAAGGTACTGTCTCGTTTTTTTTATAGGCTACATCAGGAAGTTTACCTTTTTCTGAATGAATGTATATGGAACAGCAAAGACAGTACACATGCATTGTTATGTAAAAGCCATGATACCTGAAGGAGCATTTTTCCCGTTGTCAACTGAATGTTTCTGGGTTTGACTGCTTCGGATCACTGATTTAAAAGCTATATTTTAGTACTTTTAAATCCAGACATATTTGTGTATAAACAACAAAGATGTTGATTAATTCTTGGTTCTGACCAATAGTCAAATCCCCCAAAATATTCACTTTACAATAATATAATAAAGAAAAAAGCAGCAATTCTCACTTAAATAATGACTAATAAAAACATACTTGTGTATGTTGTATCAGTTCAGGTAAAAGGCTTCCTTCATAAAATCAGCATATTAATAAATCAGTTCTGTGTGATATAAACAAACTGCTTGATGCTTAGATTTGTAGTGAAATGACTAAAGGAGCAGAGCAGTATTTTAGTTTATTGTTGTCTCTCTGTTTCTCTTGCAGCCACAGAATCACTGTCAAAAATGTCCCTCTTTGTATTACAGCTTGTTCTGCTGTGACTGTGCATCTCGCTGTAGCAGTACCTGGCGCAGGCAGCTCCAGCTTCGCCCTCCTGAGCTCCGTCATGGACGTCTGTAGCTGCTCAATCACAAAGTCGTCCTCAAGGAAGAAAGTTTTGGACAAAGTCACCTGCAGAAACTCCACCAGCTCCTCCATGGACAGCTTCATCAGGTGCTCTGCAAACACAAACACACACACATTAGACCTTTTCTGTTGGTGAGAGGACACCAGCTGGTACCAGAGCGTGGAGTAAACAGTCTTACTCTTGTGCAGTTTGAGAATGGTGTAGGACATGGCAGGCAGCACTCGTTCACCCTCCAAGATGTAGATGTCCCAGATCCTGAGGGTGAGGGTGAAGGGAGTCTGGCCACAAACGGAACACAAGTGTCAGAAGATCCTCTTATTGTTGTCCATGTACACATCTTGTAGACTGATAATAGTGCTCACATTGATGATAAAGAATAAGGTTGTCTACATGGCCAAACCCCCAAACCCACTGTCTCCTATGACAGACATCAATGTTTAAAAACACCTCCCAGATAAATAAAAAGGCCCAGTAATTTCCTTGAACAGCTGGGTACTCTGGTTTTAAATGCACTCAAGCAGGAGGAACTAGTGCGTTTGTTGGGAACATCTTCGGAGCCTGTTGTTGGTTTTGGCCTTTTTTCATGATGACAGAAAGAAAAATATATATCATTATACTTGTTCTTGTAAAAGTCTGATGTTATCACAGATCACTGAGTGTGGGATCGAGGTTGTTTTCTTCCTGACTGCAGCAACAATTTGCTTTTCAGAGAGAAAATTATTCCTGTGTGGTAGAGGGGAGTGTTGTCTCATGAGGAATTAAATATGTCTGGCTATGGGAAACTTAAGCAAGAAAAATGCTCTGATCAGCTTTGTTACATTTTCATGTGTTAGTTGAGCTTCCTGTTAATGTACTCACTCTGTCCAGGAAGCACTGGAAGAACCACTTCATGGTGTAGAGACTGGTAAACACCTCTTGGGTGTCCTGCAGCAGAACAGACAAACCCAACAGAAAATCTATTTTAGTGCACTGAGCAGGGAGGGGAGACTGAACAGTGACTGCTGAGTGTTACTACCAAGAAGTGATGTATAAAAATAATCATAGCAGCAACAAAAGCAGTGTCAGTTCAGTGTGTATTTACCTCCTAATCCTGCTCCCCTGACTCTCTTTACATTAGTGTAAATCACTTTATTTACCTGATATATGCTGTGTTACAATCCCTCTGTCCCTCTGTTGTATTTATTCCCTGAGTTATTTACAGCTTGCTACAGCAGTGTTGTGTATCTCACCAGGTGTTGTTTCAGTTTGGGCATCGTCTTCTTGAGGATACGATCGTGATGCTCCTGGAAACGCATCAGCTTCGGGAAGCCAGGGACAAAAAACCCTGCAGGTGAGGACAGACCGGGTTAACTGGACAGAGTCAGAGATAAACTTGCAGTAAGTCACCATCTTTTCAGCTGGCTCTTATTCTCTTCATCCTGCAGTTACATACAGTATTTCGCCATCAGCATCAACAAAGATGTTAATATGTTCCAGCTGAGCTTCATGTTGGCAGCAGCTGAAACAGCCCCACGGCCAAACTGTGAGTCTTTTTAGATAGTTGTGTATTTTCATGGCTTTCAGGTCCAGTCTGTGATAATCCCTTAAAATATGTATGTATATAAATGTGTCTGTATGTTTATGGTCTATAGAGCATATCCCTGAGTGCAGTGATCGTGGCTGTTTATGGAGGTTTCAGCTGTAGTTGTTTCAGTTTGACTGTGGATAAGATCACACAACCCTATTGCAGAAGCAGCGACATTTCCAATGTAGTATTACGTTGTTTTACAAGCACATTAAATGCAGTTTGATGTATCAATGATCTTATCAGCTTTCCATAAATGACTGCTGTACCCCACAGACCTTGTATCTGTATCTGTGCTTCAGAATAGTTCATGTTACCAGCAGGAAGAGTCTTACTCTCTCCCCCTCTCCTCTCTCTCTCTTCCTACTTATTTACAGATGATCTCTCCACCAGGTTCATCAGTAGCTGCTCTGAAGTTTAAACCCAATCACGATGTGTTCACATCATTTTGTTCAAAGAAAGTGAAATATCTTCCTTCCCCTTTCAACTGGGAAGATTATCTGCTGCTAGAACGGCCTCTAATGGACTGTGTGGTGAGATTGTTTTGTGTGAGTAACAAATGAAATGCATATGAATTTTAAGTCAACTGTAAGTAAATAAATAATAAATATAGGTGATTATGTGCATCCAAGCGAATTTCACACTTCAGAGACACAAACTGCTTCAGGAAAAATAAACCTGACACATTAAAATATGTGATCAGAGGAAAGAGCAGAGTGAGACACTCAGGTCAAACACCTCGTGAAGTCAGCACATCAGCCAGAATGGCTGCAGATGCATCCAGTGGACATTGACTTTAAGCAGAAGTGTGTGTGTTACCGTGCATGGAGTGCTTCTGCCCAGACAGTAGCTTGACCAGAGCCCAGAAGGCGTCTTCTTCGTTCATGTAGATCAGCAGCAGAGCTGTGATCTGACTCATGCCCTGGCAGTAGCCCACCTCCTGCAAATACACAGTTAAAACACACACACGCATCAGTTAAGAGACCAACAATTGGTCCTTGACTATACGTTTCCATGATCCTCACCTAGTTTACACAAAACACATCCATTAATTCTGTTCTCTGTAAAGTTTTTAATCCTCCTGAATTTATCTGTTGTTGCACCCTGTTGTTTCTCTGTGAACTGAACAATGTCAGTAATAAACTTCTCAATACTTCTCTTTTGTTTAATAAAAAGACTGTTTTTATCTGCACCCTTTTGGTTTTGAGACCAGTACTAGATCAGGACATCATGTGATTTATTTTTTTCCTGCGAGTTCTGCATTTAGTGGGAAACATTGCACATTAATCTGCCACTGGTGAAAATGCATCCAAAATTTTAAAGCAACAGCTTGAAAATAAAACACATCTACACATAGAAACAAAGACTAAAATGCTGCTCAAGCCAGAAACAGTTACACAGACATGCTACCAGCATAGCAACCTTTGCAGTTTCCTGCAGACAGAGTGAGTGACTCACCGTGTTGTACATGGAGTAGGCTGTGAGGACGTGGAACAGAGCCTGCTGCCTGAGGACAACAAACACAGACCACAATTAACACAAAACCCAGCAAACAATCTACAGTTTAGAGTCCAGATCGTCAGTCACAGTTTTGGTTCTGTGTTCCAACTCCTCAGACTGATTCAACTTCCAGTTAAAACAGACCTGCGGCCGAGTATCCGCACGCCAGCCTCTCAGGTGTAAAACAAATAAATGTGATGCACAAAATCCTCTTGTGAAAATCAAAGTGCAAGTTGTTGCTGAAGGGGTCAGATGTGTACGTTAGCCCCGGAACAGTATGTGAAAGAAAATATTACAACAGCATTAAACCCGGTGCAGGTCTCGTATGAGACTGTGGGAGAGTTGTAGCTGATTCTCAGTGGCTTTAAAACGAAACACCAACAGGATATGAGACGTCTCACTTCCACACTGGGAAAGCCTTAGAGGTCTGGAGTCAGGGCACAGTTACCTGGTAGTTTTACCGCCTTCTTACACTTTTTATATACATTTACTTAAACCATAGAAACATGTTGCTCTGGTCTGACAGTACACAGTTACATAAAGTGTGAAAATACATTTAAAGGCGTTATCTACACTTTCTGTCAGCTGTATTTCTGTTGCTAGGTGCTGACTCCTGTGGTGTTTCTGCTCAATACTTTTCCGGATTAGCAGAGCTGTAATGTTATTTTTCTTGTGAGTGAAGTGTCTTTTCTTAACCTCTTCAGCCATAGTGACAAAATGATCAAACAATACATATATTTTTCCAAATCCTCCTGATATGTCGGTGTAGAGTATTTGTTTCCTGTATTTATTTCATGTACTTCTTGTGGGGGTGCCTACTTGACATCGTAGCGATGCATGAACATGATGTGGTCCCTGTAGGTTCGGTTCACATCCAAGTCAATCTGTCGGATGTCAGGGGAGAGTCCTCTGGCTCTGGCTTTTAATTTCTGTAGACAGCCAAAAAAAAAAACAACATTAAGAATAAAGGCAGAGCTCAGTGACAGATGAGACTCTGAGAAGGAAGCGACTGCACGTTTAACTTCCCAGACACTCCTGTCAGAGTTTAAACATTTTCTTAAAAACAAATTAGTGTCTCCAAATTAAAGAGAGAGAGAAAAAGTAACATCAAACTCAACATGCACAGCCTTGCAAGAAGTTTTTGCTGCCAAATATTGGTCTGGAAAACATTGATAATAACTGATTGAGTCTGGAATAATCTACAGACTACAAAGATCAGTTTATTTATGTTTTTGTTTGTTTATTTAAGTGTGATTTAACATTGGCTAAAAATATACAGATGTACTGTTTAAAAAGAGACAACAGCCACACAAATAGGCAAAAACAATCAATATAATTACATAGAAATGGATACAGCTTTGCTTTTATATGGCGATGGCAACAAGAACTACTGCATCATTAATTGACCTGGTGAATAAATATTGTAGCTGTGCTCATAGAGCTTAAATTCTAGTTCTACTGAAATTTAACATGATTAAAACTCAATCATTTCCAGTTAGAAAAATGCAAAATCCAGTGCATTGTCATGAACTCTACATGTTCCCTTTTGTTTGTCTGATGTTAATTTGGGGTAAA
The DNA here is from genome assembly GCF_046630095.1 of Trachinotus anak. NCBI lineage: Eukaryota > Metazoa > Chordata > Actinopteri > Carangiformes > Carangidae > Trachinotus > Trachinotus anak. The sequence goes on along the minus strand of NW_027273869.1, from coordinate 18,345,559 downwards.
AAGTTTTAAAAGATCTGTAGATTAACAGTTTGTTATTAATACGATGTTTTTCTGTCACATTTGGAGCCCAACATATTAGTGGATCATTACAGATGCAGTTTCCCTGCTCACCAGACAGAAACTGTCTCCATTAACAGTTTATATTTCACACTTTGTTTACTTGTAATTCATAATTACGACACTTTCACAGCAACCGAAGGCAGCAAAGTATTGATCCTGCCAGCTTAAACTTTCTAATGAGATCCAAAGTTTGTTTCACTGCAGAACAAAAAAGTTCTTCACAGTGTGCAGCTTCACACAAACACAATTAAGCCTCCAAACCCACATCTTGCCCACAACAGAATTGAAGCTCAGTAAAATCAAATAAAGCCAAGGCTCGTTTATGAATCTTTATGAGGCTTGTGTGGTAATGAAGGCTGCTGTGCCGGAGAGATTTTATAAACTGGCGTTGGAGAGCAGGACTGTGAGGCGCTGGCAGGCAGAGTGTTGAGAGTATGTACCTCGTAGAAGTCTTTCTTCTCCTCCTTTATTTTGGGAATATCGAGCAGCAGACACCACACCTCCCCTCGGAGCTGCAGGGGAATTCCCTTATAGATCCTCCTGACCAGCTGGAAGGAAGCAAACAGCGGGAGGTCATTGTTAGAAAGGCTTTCAGAGAGGAACAGCTTCCACCTTTAGATCAAAGTCGAGGTTTTCATCCAGGGTTTAGTTGGACAGAACATCGGGCCTTTATTTAAATATCAGGGAGTGGTCAGACAGTGTGTGTTTTTTTCCTGACCATTATATGAAAAGCCCGACATAAACGTAAACTTTCTGTTCACATTTAATATTCTCCACCTGTGACCGAACAGATGTGGGTGGTTCTAAAACAACTTAAATAGACAGAGTTGGCCAGTGATGCTGTTTCATTGTTCAAGTCTTTATTAAGTAAAAATGGCTTGATGTTTCCTGCTTGTTCTCTTCTACTGAAGTTAGCATGCTAACTAGCTAGCTCCGGCCCGTCTTGCTACTTTCCGATACCGAGTCACTGTAGCGTCCAGTATGCTCTGAGGACATATTATAACCTCTTGTAAACACATCACATAACAGCTGAAAGCTCTTGGCAAGACTGATAAGTAAACAGCTGCTAATGCTAACGTTGGCTATGTAGCAAAAGCAAAACCTACAAATGGCTCCTTTAAATGAAAACAGAAAAAACGAGAGTAATCCTTGGTTGAACTCTATTGAGGCAAATCTTCCAAGTCACAGAGCAACAGAAGAATCTGGATTTGTCCCACAGATGATATGTAGGAAGATTTCTGTTGATTTCTGTTTTTCTTTTAGGATCTTTTTGTTACTCAAGTGCTAAACAATCTAACCACATTTACTTGCTTACTTTCTTGGTTTTGTACAAGTCGTGTTAAGTTGAAGCTGCCCTCACCCTGTCAAAGGTGCCAGAGAAACAAACAGCGTATGCATTAATGTACTCGACGCTCTCCCTGAGCAAAAAGCAAAGGGCTTTGGAAGGTGAACCACGACCATCTGGCTGGACGAGCTCCAGGAGAGATTGTGGCAGAGAGAGAGAGAGTTAGAGAGAGAGACTGCTATGCATGCAGAACAGTCCGGAGTAATTCAGCATCCACAAAGAGACGGAAAATCAGTCGGACTCCGGCTGAGGAAGATTAAGTCTTAAAACCCAAACTGCAGGAACAGCAAAGCTAATCGCAGCAGTGGATTCTCTGTCTACAGCTATTAAAGCCCATCCAGCCGGAACAGTTATACAGCAGATATGGGAGGTGTTGGGATTGTTAATGTGTGTGTGTGTGTTGTACGGGTTTACTGACAGGGGACACGAATGACAAGGACAGTTCTCCTGTTAGTGGGGCAGAATTCACAAAACATCCTTAAGGATAAAAGTAGAGTTAGGTGAAGTTTCTAAAAATAACAAGTGCATCGGTGCTGACTTCAGGAGGCCTCCTCTTCTGGTCTAAGAATAAAAGTCTTTCTCTGAGATGTTAGAGATGGGCCACCTTTGTCTAGTGACATTTCTGATAAAGTTTATTCAGAGATGATGGATTTGTCCTCAACCAAAAAGACCAGAGGAGAGAACAGCAACGTTACTTTGTGCAAATCTCCAGTGAACAGAAGAATATGGAGCTGCAGATGGCTGCAGGATGCAGAGAGTCTGATCCGTCTGTTCTGCAGGGAAGTTCAGTTTAATTTCACAGAAAGCTCCGTCAAGCCAACAGATTTAGCCACAACACGGAAAATACTGGTGCAGTAATATTAAAACAAGCAGATCTGTTAATAGCAGCCATGAGCTGCTCAAACTGCAGGAGACCAAGATTTCAGACATGCCATAAATCCATCCAATCACCTGAGAGCAACATCATTGATTGTTTAGCCAATTAATCAGGAATTATGACCCCCACCCTTCCCCCTGACAGGAGAGACCGGTCTTTAAGAAATTCTGCCCCATTTGAGCAGTTAGTCCACACAGAGTCTGTCAGGTTTAAAACCCACTCATACAAAGGCCTGAACTATTTACAACATTTTAAGGCAGGGTGATTTAAGAAGGATCCAATCAGCTTAAACTAACTGAAACAGCTGTTGTCGCCACAGTAGACTGAATATTTTTAGGTTTTGGATTCGTTGGTTGGACAAAAGAAGACATTTCAAGATGTCGTGTTCAGCTGTGGGGAATTATAACGCAGCCTCACAGACATTTTTTTTTGCCATTTTCTTGATGAAAATGATAAATCTATTTATTGAGAAAAGATTTAGTAGATTAATCGATAATGAAAATAATTGTCGGGACTTTATACATCTAAAATGTCCCTTTATCATTTGTAGATCTGGAGAAAAAACTTTTACCTCATCAGATGTTTTGTTGCTTTAAAGTGAATAAATTGTGTGAAACAGAAAATCAAGCAGAGGGAGTCAGAGCTTCACAGAGATGAGTCATCAATCAGCTCGTCTGTATGTCAGTGTGTGTGACGCACTAATGTGCTGATCATCTCAAAATTGATGACATTTCTGGTTGGGTGTGTGTGTGTGTGTGTGTGTGTGTCCAAAGCCCACACTCCATCAGCCTCCTACCACCACACTTGGGACTCACTAGTTTCTGGTGCAACAGCCTTGTAATTAGACCCTGATGAGCGAGTCAATGAGAGCATCTGTTAGGCTAATCATCCTTTGAGTGTGTGTGTGCTTTGTGTGTGTTTGTATATTTGAACATGTGTGTGTCAACATTTACATTTCAGTGAATCTGTGCAGTTTTAGTCTTTCTTTGCATTTACTGTTTACACACACGAGGCTGATTATGTCACAGATTTTATTTTGGGAACGGAGTTAAACTCATTTCCACCTGTTTATTCTTACAACAGGTAACAACATGTTTTGGATACAAGAGGATAAAGTTTGCATTAAAAACAGTTCCTTTAGCACAACTTAGAAAAGCCAAGGGTCAGAAAAAGTGAAGCAAAATTTCATAAAAATCAATATCAACTGCAAACTGTTCTTGAGAGAAAAAACTAAGGTTTTTAAAGTTTTTGAAAACAGACATAAATAGTCACAGGGCATTGAAAATGCTTCAATTTATATATTCTGATATAATTTTTTTTTTTAGCTTAACGTTAGTAAACAGTGCTGCAGAGATGAGGTGTTTTTGTCGGTTAACCTGGATGTCGACATCGTCATGGTTCCCTCCACAAAAAGCCATCACTGAAACTGAGAAGTTTTTACATATTCCAGCCTTTTAAATTGTTGTTGTGCTGTAACAGTGATTAATCTTGAATCCTGCCTCAAATGATCCCGTGTTGGATCCGTAAACTTGAAAGGATTGGGCAGGGAAAGTCCTTGAAAAGTCCTTGAAATTGATGCTTAAGAAGGTGTGGGAATCCTAGTGTTTAGGGATTTGCACGGTTCTTACTGGGAAGCTACTTAACATTGTTTTTATTGGTAACACAGTCCCAAGCTCTTCAGGTAAACCTCCACTAATGCCTCTTTTTTACTGCTCCCTCTAAATCCTGGCACATCCATCTAGAGCTGCAAAGATCGGCGTTAAACGTGTCCAGTTACTTCACATTAATGCTCGCTGTCCAGCCACTTACAGTCAAGACTTTAGTGGAGATGGTATAAAATGAAGGAAGCCATCATCAGCTGAGCTGCACCACCCCTGCTCAACACAGCACAAAGCGAGCTTTCCTATCATATCCACAAACAGCTGCAGCTCACATGTAGTTACTGCACCACCAAGCCTCCACCTTCTTAACTGAGCCACCTTCTGCTGTGACCTGGCTGTGATTCAGAACAGAACTGAGGCGCAGCTGTGGTCTTCCTCATGAGGGGGGGTCACCTCGTAGACGCCACAATCCCTCAACATCATGTCACAACTGTGTGAGGTTTAAGATGGTGCAGTGTTATTACTGTTCTGCTAAACGCTACAACCTCGAGCCAAACTCATCCTGTGTGGCGCGAGGAGGGGAAAAAAAAAAAGCTTATGAGTGCTTTACATCTGCTCGGCTCTCTAGTACTTTCCTACTGCGGGCTAAATGTTCTCAGCAGCTGGCAAGTGAGGAAACAAAATAAGAGACACATCAAGCGTGACCTGTTTCCTCGCTGAGCTGAAAGCACACTGCTGACTGACAAAGAGGAAAAGAAACAGAAAATCCCTGAAGCTTTAAAGAAGAAAGACCCAGAAGAAGAGGGAGGAGGAGGTGATGGAGAGTGATGTGATGGAGGAGGAGGGAGCGGGGTAAACGCTCCTCTGTGTCCTTGGATGTTATTCGCCATAAACATTTCTTTGAAACAAAGAGCAGGCAGTGAGTCTGACTGTGCTCTTAGCGCCAGCAATGAGTGTATTTCACATTTCAAAGCCCCAGCACACCACACACACACACACACACACACACACACACACACACACACACACACACTCACTAAATCCCTCCTGAAACCACACATACAAATGAAGGACACGGTGAAACGCTGCAGGCAACAGAACAAGCCAACCTGGACCTAAAGAGGCACTAATGAAGGCCGAGATAACCGATACCTGCTGGCCTCTAATTGTCCTTGTTGGAGGCAGAGAGAGGGACACTCCTCTGCATCTGTTGTGACAGGACGACTGCAGCAGAGGGCAGAAGCAGACCGATGTGACCTCTGTAAGGCCGATACTGAGGTATGGCTCCAAAATTCATTTTATTACTGTGTTACAATTTTTGTCCAATGTAAAGCAAACCAATATTTTAAAATAAAAACACGTCAAATGAATATTTGTAATGTATAGTTCAGCGAACTGACCCAACAGATAGGTTCAGGTTCTGGTTCAGGTTCAGGGTGTTTTATTGCGCAGAGCTTCAAGCTTGGGCAGAGCTCAGGCCCGATGCCATTTAGATTGTTTTCTCATTAGAAAATGTTTGTAATGTGCAGAAAGTCTGGCATAATGTGAAAGACGTTGCTTATGGTGACACAGTTACATTTAATTATCACCCAACTTCTTTGGAGCCTTTTAGCCTCTTTTAACTCATTGTTTTGATTGTGTTAAACCCACTGTGTGTGTATAAACAACTACAACTGCAACAATTAGTTGATTCATCGATAAATTAATCTGCAACAAGTTTAATAATCAAATAAAGAATTTTTGTAATTTTAAAAAATCTCAACCATTTGTTGGTTCCATCTTTTTAAATGTGAGGATTTGATGCTTTTCTTTGTCACACGTGATAATAAACTGAATATTTTTGGGTCGGTCAGACAAAACAAAGAGATTTGAAGATGTCATCTTGGGTTGTTTGAAATGATAACAGACTTTTTTATAATTTTATAGTTAAAACAAATCGAGAAGATAATCAGCACATTAATCGACAATGAAAATAATTGTTATTTGTGGCTTTAGTGACAACAGACAACCGTTTACTCCTCTCCATATTGTCTCTGGAGTATTCAGTGACGTCACCTTCTATCACTGTCTATCACATATGCGAATGATATGTACTTAAGTCACATATTAGCAAGTTAACTTTGTAATTGAAAAAAAAAAAATCTTGTGCTGTGAAAAATTAAACTCACCAAATGTACATATCAATAACAAATCCTAGTGTTGACATAAAGCCAGGCAACACTCACCTTTGTTAATGGTGAAGGACAGATGGAGGCGAGTGTGAAGGGGTTAAGAGGACGAGATGACAAACAGAAAAATGAAGAGGCTCACCTTCTCACTGTTCTTGTACTTGTCCCAGCTCTTCATCATCTTCAGCCATTTGGTGGTCCGCTCCACCTCCGTGTGTTTTTGCTGCGTAGAAAACAGAAGTGACACATTAATAACTTCCTCTGTGATGGGAGTCACTGTCACAGCGACTTGACAGTGGAAGAGAACTGATGTGCAAGTGATCAAAGTCCTTTGAAGCTGCTGAGATGCTCTAATTAAACTTTCTTCACACTTTGGTAACACAAACTATTTGCAGGCAAAAATCTGCAAAATAATATAAATATAATACAAATATGTACAATGAGTAATAAGAATGTGGGAATGTGTAATGTATGAAAAACAAGAAAATATGAGAAATATGCAACGGGCAAATTTAACTTGGTTTGATTTCCCCTCTTTTTGCCTGCAAATTTAAAGCAGTTTAAAAACTAATGACTATAAAGTGATGATGAATGTTTGAATGCAGACAAATGGTGCAGGGACTGGAATCATACTGGGTTAAATTGCACATTTATAGAGATTTCAAAATATCAAGATACACATCGTGTATCGTGATAAACCCTAAAAATACTGCAATGTTATTTTTAGGCCATATCGCCTGCACTAGATATTTATTTGAGATACAGAAGTGAAAGAGAAGTAACGTTACTCACCTTCTCCTCCACCGAGTCGTAGGATGGAAGTTCATTCTCACTGAGGAGAGGAGGAAAGAGAGAGAAAATGAAGAGATAAAAGTGTTGGACTCATCTTTAAACCCCTGGTTTGTTTTTACGTCTGTGCTTGTGTCTTTTCTGTCACGTACGAATCACAGTTCAGTCGACACTGTCTGTGCGTAAACAAGTGTGTCAGATGGAAAACATCATTTTGCAGCCAGCCTGACAGTTGTCAGGTTTCATGCTCAACACAATGTTCAAAGTCAGATTCCTCCCAGAAAACAGTGACTGATGAAACGACGGAGTGATATCCGGGTCAGTGCTCGTCTCACTCCCGGACTGTTATCAGAAAGAGGGAACATCAAACATGTCAGCAGTCACACAAACAGGAAATAACAGATTAGACACTCCTCAATTTTGGCTCCGTTTATCTGCGTTTCAAAGTCTCTGCAGCAGTGGAGCAGTTTTCCCTTGAGAATGATTCAATGAATATTCTGGTTTCATCTCCTGAATACTACCTGCCATTTATCTCAATAAACAGTAAACAGAGGATAAACAGATTTTAACAAGGTCACCTGAAAATCTGCCACACATGCTCCACCATTCTGCATAACTCCTACTCAACAATGTGGCTTAAAATCAATCTGGAAATAACAGTTGGGGTTTAGATTATAAGATTTAGTTTTATTTATCAGTATCTTTCTAGGATTATTGCCAAAAATCAACAACAAAAAGCAAAATCTTCCTAGATGTAACAATTTGTCTGAAGGCAAGAACACAACTCAACATAGGTGATGTTTCCAATAATAAATGAACGAAGAATAAACATTAATTGGCCTTTAAAGGGAGCTGTCTTTCAGATTTAGGGGAATTATTGGGAAATAATCAACCAAGCAGCAGCTTCTTGTTCTGAAAAATGAAGCCAACACCAAAGTGTGAAAAACTGCAGTTCCTCTATTGACCACTAGAGTCTGGCTCCAACCGTGAGTCAGTCCACACAGACTCCATTGTTAAAATGTTTAGGTCAATTTAGGTCTCAATAACCAATTTATCCCTTCATGACAACTGTACGGGCTGAATTTTTACACAACTCATCCGTTACACATAATGAAGGGTGTGGCTGCTTTGAGTGACAGGTGGAGGCCTCCTCTCCGGCTTCATGTTTCTCTTTGACCTTCACCTTAGGATACTTCTGTCCTTGTCTCAAACAATCATGTAACCCTGAGGTTTTTTTTTTTTCTTCATCCACCATCCTCTCATCCCTCCCTCCATCTTCCACCGCCTATGGTCTGGCTCGTACCACTCTGTCCTAACACTGATGCCTGTGATTGTGGCTGACCAGGCTGTTTCCTGCCTGCATGTGCCAGCCTATATATAACACTCCAGCACAGAGTTGTTTCAGAGCATCGCAGCCTCCCGACCGGCCCCGGCCAAAGCCACTAACACACTCCTCTCTCGGCGACACTCACCCTCACAGCCTCTCATTTTCTCCCTCTCTTCCTCAGTGTGGTGCTGCTCTTCGTACTGGGCTTTGGAGGTTATTCATTTACTTAATAAGAATAATAACAGGCTGGGATGTTTTGCTGTGCGTGTTCTTACTGGACGAAGCCAAAGCGGTCGATGACTTTGTACAGGTGGAAGTTGGTGTCCTCCCAGGGCTCCACAATGGCCTCTTTTCCCTGGAAGTGAGGAGAGGGAAGGAAAAACAAAAAAAACACTAAAACTGAGATGAATGTATGTGCTGTACATCCAGTATCAAATCAACCTCATCAAATAGTTCCAACCATTTTACATTTATACTGTGTCAACTGCTTGCATTGTATTCTTCCTGTTATACACACAACTTGACTTATTTCTTTGTCTGCTTTTATATTTTACATTTTCTTTATTTTTAAATGTTAATTCAACATTTGACCAAGGAGTGAAAGCTCTAGGAGTTTGCAAAGGGCTTTTTATGTTACAGAATAAACAAATAATTGAGAAAATAATCAGGAGATCAATAATAAAATATTTATAAGATGCAGCCCTTGTGTTAAATATATGTTTTAACACAGGCTTTCGGGAAACAATATAAATAGAATAATAAAGTTCAGTGAAATTTTTTCATAAATTTTACATTTGTTAATATAAAATTCTAATTTAATATAATATAAAATTGGGAAAAAAACATTTCAACAATCTTAATTTCTATTGATTTAATGATTGATAATTTAAAGTACAATTTAAAAAGATAATATTTGTAATTTTCTATATGAAAGTAATGTGGAGTAACACATAAAATGTATGGGGTAAAGTAAAAAAAACAATAAATAAAACAAACTACAAAACTAGATTAAACTAAATTACTTTTACAGGCCTACTTGGGTTTGGGACTGTTGGTCAAACAAAAAAAGCAATTTAAAACTATGACCTTGGATTCTCTGACGATGTGACGGATATTTTTGAGTGTTTTCTGACATTTTATAGACTCATTGAATTCAGTTGATCTTCATCTGTATCATCAGATGCAGCTCAGCAGTTTGTGCTCTGAAATAAACTGCACAGTGGTTCCTGATTGAGCTCCAAATTACACGCCACCCACGTTCCTCGGGGGCACAGAGTCTTGTTTTTCCGGGCTGCTAGATTATGAGTCGGGAGCCACGACTCCAGCGCCCTTGGGAAAGAGTGTTGGCACAAGCGTGTTTTTATGAGACACAAAGAAACTGTGTGTTTGTGTGAGCAGCGGTGCCCACCTGTGTCACCGTCTGACTCTGGGCCTCCGAAAAAAGTTGTTAATTCACCATCACAGACCAGTGAAATAGAAAACCCGCAGGTCGAGTGTGTGTGTGTGAGTGAGGAGGGATTATGTGGAGAAGAGCAGGGAGAGAATATCAAAGTGACTGTGTGACAAACAGTAATGGGGCAAAAAGTTGAAAGAGTCAATATAAAGCTTCCAAAGTACAAAAGTATGTAAATGTCGCATTTTGGCTCGTTGGTTTGAGGCATCGTTTCTTTTTCATTTCAATATCTTGCTGTTTTCAAATCCTTTAAGATTCAGCTGTTTCACCTTCACCGGGAGGTAAAAGCGTCGGCTCACCCAAAATAATCATTTGTGCTGTCGAAACCATTTCTGTGGTAGAAAGCAAAAACTGCTGGTCACAACATCTGTGAAGAGACTAAGCAGGATAGTGGCAGATGTTGCTATTGAATTTTTAAATGTAGTTTTTTTAAGACTGTGAGCAACACAAACATTGCAGGAATCTCAGGTTTGCTATTATGCTGTGGGCTACAACTCCAGCCCCGTTTCTTTACTCTGTATTTGTTTACATTTTGGTAAATTGGCACCATTAAAATACGCTGAACTAGCTATTAGCTGCACCTGTTTGCAATGTACACATGGATGTACCAACAACTATCACTTGATTACTGTGATACTGAAGAAAACTTAAAAATATGATGATTCTCAGGGGAGTTCTGTAGGTGAAAGGAGCATCTTTTTTCTATTCTGTTTTATGGATGTTTATTTACAATGGACAGTGGAGATGGTAAAATCTCGGGAAGTGTGAGTCACACTGAATCTAAAAATATTTGTATCATGTCCGTGTGATCAGATTTGACTGAGTTATGACTATTGTTGCGCCTACTGTTGACCACAACAACTAACTCCCTTTCACCTCACCTCAAATTTGCCTCAAGTCTCTCCACCATACACCCCCACTTCACAGCTACTCCAGCTCTCCTGTGCCTCATCATATTTTAAAAACCTCCACAGCAGAGGTAACTTAGAAAATATGTTTTTTTTCTAGTAAATAATTAAAAACAAATGTTGAATATGACCAATCCTGCCAAGTGTTTCCTGTCTCAGCTGGCTGTAGTCGTTTTCATTTGCATAAACAGTTTTATCTGCTGTTCGTCGGCTGATACAAGTGTGATTCCAAGTACTTACAAGTACTTAATTAACCAGCAATTTATGCCTCATTGTGTTGAACAACTACAAAGCAATTACAGGAAAATTGTATCTGTTGTATCTGTTTATCCCTTTAATCAAAATTATGCTCTGACTGTGTGAAACAATCCTCAATGAAATGCAAAAATAATAGGAAGAATTTTGAATGATGCAAAAGAAAGAGAAGATTTATGAACCATAATTAGATCAGTACTTTTCTTTTTTATTTATGGAAGCAATGAGGGAGCTACAAAAGGGTGGTATAGAAATGACTGAATTGAAACTTACTGAATTTACTTGTATTTTAAATAATTTACATAAATTCAATTCAATTCAATTCAATTTTATTTGTATAGCGCCAAATCATAATATACATTATCTCAAGGCACTTTACAGGGTAAGGTCAAGACCTTACATTGTTACAGAGAAAAAACCCAACTGTTCCCACAACAAGCAAGCGCTTGCAAAATAAATATGAATAAAATTCTAACCAAATTGATTGTGTGTATTGGGCGCTGAGTTGTGAAAATGCCCAGATAGAAAATTGAAAGTTCTGGCTCAACATTTGCCTGGGTCCTTGGCCTGAGTCTGGCCCGTATACGTCCGCTGTTATCGTCCAGTATTGACTGATTTTCTGTGTGCATCAGAATAGGTCCAGATGTGGAAGTAACATCTTAAAACCATGCTGTATTATGGCCCCAATTCAGGCTGTGGAACCAGGTGTATACTCAGAAGAAAACAAGCATGTGGGCCACGTATGGGCTGGATTTATTTTGCAATCTGGCTTTGATATAAAGAACAATATGATTTTTTGGCTGAATTTAAGCTTTTCACATAATGGACATTTTTGCTTTGACTGTAAGTTTCTAACTGCATCAAATCACATGTTACAACAATAAAGATGTGAGAACACCTTCACCTGACAATCTGACAATTTAAAAACACAAAGATGTCCAACTTAGGACTAGAGAAGCATCTGGCACCAGGCTTTACTGCCTGTTTCCACTGTGCACGACATAACATATCTGAAAAATATTCTTCATCCAGAAGCAGAGACAGAAACAGAGGCCTGTCTGTGGTTTCACAGGTCAGTCTGATGACCAGATGTTGAGGTAAAATATTTCAAAATCCATCTCCTCCCTCTTCCCTCAACCACTGCTCGCTCAGCAGAAACACACCAGAAAAAATAAATAACTCACACACATACACATCTCTGAAGACTCAAAAGACCTGAGTGTTTTATCCCACCTCGCCTCCACGTGTGTGTCCACGGAGTCAAGAGCAACACATCACGACTGACATGTTTGTCATTTCTCTCTCTGCTTAAAATCAATTTCTGGGGAAAATTAAAGCGGGACTCTGACTGCTCAGCACTCGCTCCGTCACACTTCTGTGATTGTGTGTCACCACAACTCTGTGATGGACTGCACAGTTCAGTTATGTGTTTTCTTTCATCACAGTGTATTAATATAACTGGTACTGATTCATAACAATAAATCTGTGATTGTCTATTTCACAAGAATTGAGCAAAGATTTGAGAAAAGTCTGGAAAAATAGTTTTTTGTTGCAGAATTTATCAGTTCCTTATTTTTAAACATCTTCTGACGCCTTGTTGGGAGCCACTGAACAGTCTGTGATATTAAATGCAGAGAAGGACATCTCAGATTTTCCTAAATGCATCAGTATTTCATGGCCAGACGTTCCCTCATTCAATATTTAAATGTAAAACATCCAGTTTGAATAATAAACACATAAAATATCATAACTCATTTGAGATTTTTAATATCAGTTACTCAAACAGTGACACTTCAGGTTACCTACTTATCTGAGGGCAAATCAGATTTATTATTACTTATTACTTATTATTATATTATTGTCAAACTGTATTTAAAGACACAGGTGCTTTGAGCTAAATGCCAACATTAGCATGGTAACATAGATGTTTAGCAGGTAAAGTCTGCAATGCTCAACATTTTAGTTTAGCTTGTCAGCATGCTAACGCTTGCTAATTAGCACTAAACACGAAGAACAGCTGAAGCTATGAGCGTCAGGGGATCACGCCACGGTTCATCCTGAGGGGACCATGAATATCTGAACAAAAATTTCAAGGAAATGTATCCAATAGATTTTGAGATATTTCACTCTAAACCACAAATGTCAGCCTCGTGGTGGCACTAGAGGTCACTGAAGCCAGTAGGATTCATCCTCTGGGGATTATGAATGTCTGTACAAACGTCCATGTCAATCCATTGAATAGTTGTTGAGATATTTCAGTCTGTGCTGAATTTATATTGGGTCAAATGTGACATTTCTGATCTGATCCCAGCCAAGCAAGAAGTTATTAAATATTGGCTCCACACATCTTCCATCAGTGGCCTCCATCCAAAACCACTAGCATCAGCTGTGGCAGTGGAAACAGACAGCAGTCAGGCCCGGTTGGATGTGTCATCTGGAAACAAAACTCTTCATTTCCGTTCATTCTTTGAAGACAAGAAATCATTTTTAACATCCACAAATGAGCGAGCAGCGAGTGTGTGTGTGTGTGTGTGTGTGTGTGGTCGGCGTGATAAGTGACTCCATTAAACTCCTCCCATCTCCGACAGCGACAATGACACTGATTTAGCTCTGATTGTGTCTCATTCCACCTCACTAAACCCTCTCTCACACACACACACACACACACATGCACACACACACGCCTCCATCATCTCCCCTCCATGGTCTCTTCACTGTTAATGAGGCAGCTTGATGATGCAGCCTGCTGGACTAAATTAAAAAGACTAATTTACAAACCAAGCGTGGTGGGCTGGTCCGCCTGATACCGCCAGGCTGTGAAATAGACGTGTCATTCAGGAAGCATCCACATACATACAGCAAAACCACACACACACACACATACAGCAGAGAAACTATGGAGATTTATTGTCTGATATCACTGTACAGATGTTAATGTGAATTCACAGCTACTCTAGAGAAGAGGAGGAAGAATCACAGTTTGATTATTTATAGTTAAAATAACATTTCAACAATGTTTCCTCTGTTTTATTTAATATGACAGATACTCTGTGATATAAACACAGACACTGGAGGGTAACTGCCAGGTTTATGGACGACATTAAGGACATGTCGAGTTATTTACACACTGATCAAATAATAATCCATCTAGATAGTTATTATATGATCCTCTCTGTCTTGATTTTATTGTTGTAAATACAAAGAACAGAGTCTGACTAAAGCTCAGTTTTAAAGACCAATACTGACATTGATATTTGAGGATAAATAAAGGTTTGAGAACAGTATAATGGCCAAATATAAAATACATTCTATAACAAAAATATAATATAACAATATAATGTAATTATAATTTTTCAAGTAAAGATATTGGAACAAGGCCAAATATTGTCTGAGAGTATTTCCAGCTTTTTTTTTTTCTTTCTTTTTAATCATATATCAACATATGTAAAATATTTTGCGGCATTTTGACCATTGATTGAGAAAAACAACTCATCTGAAGATGAGCGAATGTGACAATTGACCAGTTAATAAAAAAATGAATCTGCAGATTAACTGCAAATGAAAACAGCCGTTAGTTGGACCCCTGATAAGGACCCTGCTGCAGTTTAGTTGAGGAACTTGCGAGAGACAGAAGCAGCAGAAGCAGAGATATCCCGACCAGTATTCCCTCCAAACACCCTGGATCCTACACTTCCCATAATGCAGTAGTGCTGGATCTTTACTGCCTGAACAACAACCACATCTCTCAAAGCTCCACACCAACAGTTTATAACAGGCTTTTTAAAAAATAAATGAGTAGACGCCAAGTACAAGCCGTGGCAAACCTGCCGAGACAAACCCGATGACATCACTACGACATCATCAGTGTTGTGTTAAGAGTGGCATTTCCTGTGACTAACACACTGATGTTGACGTGTAAAGTCAGTAGAGCGCCAAATCAAACATGAACAGATCTGCCATTTCTTTTTCTACACACCTCCACCTCTGGATCTCATCCAATAAAATCACTTCGTGCCTATGACATCACATTAACCCTGCTGTTTGGTGAATGAATGAATAAACACACATCTTTGTCCTCTCTTTTATCTTTCACCGCCCTTCTAGCACAGTTAACGTGCACTCCTCTGAACGTGCACTCCTCTGAATCATCACGGTGCCTTTTTAAATACACGAATCTTCATTTACATGTTAATTTTATTACTGGCTGTCAATGAGCTTTAGCTGCCTCTTACGTGGAAATCACAGCCTTGCTAAATGAAAATGTTTAAAACAGAGAGCAGCAGATTCTGCACGCCGCATGCTGTTATTATTGTGTTTCATGGGCAATAAGGCAGAGATTTATGGAGGGATTTCACCACGGTGCGTGAGGTTTGAGTCTCAGCTCCAGTGAGTGCCTGGAATTTGGCTGTGGGTGACCACAAGAAAAAAAAAAACTATTGTTGTAAGTTGCAACTTTGCAACAGGATTAAAAGTATGTTTGCTGCTGGAGACTGATCTTAACGTACCTTGTCATATTTGGCGACTATCTCAGCCCGCTCCTGGTCAAGTTTCACCGCCGCATCCTGCTCGGTATCAGACGCTGGAGAGAAAACACAAGAGGGAGGGAGAGAAAAGAGGGAAAGATGAATGAGTGTCGACAAGTCACAGCACAAACTTTAACACCCGTGCCGCTACGCTCAATGATCAGACGGTGATCAGACTCTGACAAGAGAAGTTCACTTTTTACATATAACATTTAGCGTGCTAGCTCCTACCAACTGCACAATAGTCACTTTCCAACATTTAGTTTGACTGTTGGGATTTTAAGCGTGAAATGCTGGCATTATGTAGCGCTCTAAATGGAAGGTAAAATGTCGCAGCTGTGTACATAAAGTAGCATGTGCACTACTTTAGCTAAAAATTCCTAGATGTGTAAATTAGCATTAAGCAGTTCGAGATCTGACAAAATGATGATTCACAAACATCAGACAGCTCATTTTACTGATTTCTGTAGAGTTAACTATAAAAGTTTATTATGTAGGTTTTGTAAATGATTTTAGACAAAGTGACACTAACAGTAATTTAGCATGTTAGCATGCTATGTTAGTATTAATGTAAAATCTCATTCATTCAGCCCAGTCAGAGGCTATCCTGCGATGAACTCCAGTGTTGCATAAATGAAAATTGTCCAACAGTGGTTGACATCAGAGGATCATGAAAACCACTGGATTCATTCTCTGTGGGACACATGTGTCCGCACACATCTGTACACAGCTGGACCAAATTTCATGGCTATCCATGGAGAAGGGTTGGAAACATTTCCCATTGGACCAAAGTGTCGGACCGACATTTTGACAGACATTCCCATACTTGGAGTCAGGCTGCTAATGTTAGCATGGATAAAAAACAAATAGAACTTCAACAACTTGAACACAGACTAAGGTGAATGTCTTTGTGTTCATTTCCTGAGTTGTCAGATGAGTTGTCAGATGATTCGGTCATGACAGACTTGCCTTGTGTTGCTCCAACTCTCCCTCAGCATGTCAGGGCCAAGAGCTGACGTGGAGAACACACACACACACACACACACACACACACACACACACACACACACACACACACACACACACACACACACACACACTTCAGACCAGGCAGAGAAAGCTTGGTGAGGCCAACAGGAATACTTCACTGCAGCACAGCCAGCGTGCCAGCCTGACCTCAGCCTCAGTGAATAATGTGTGTGTCTGTGTGTGTGTGTCTGTATGAAGCCAGCCGATGAGAGGGGCTCCTTGAAACTGAGGGCTGCTGTGACAGAGACGTCACACTAGCACAGGCAGGTTTTCTGTTTGCCGAGCCCACGCATGACACAGCGTGAGCATAAATGTGTGTGTTGCACTTGCGACACACGGTGATAACACACACACTAAAAGAGACACTTCACACTTCTCTGTGTACCTCAGGATTGTAAATCTGCATTTCCCACAACATTTTCCACTCTCTTATCTGTCACACTGTTAATACACACACACACACACACACACGCACACACTTCCTGATTCAGCCAACCATGAGAGGCTCCAAACATCGGATGTGTGTTAGCAAAGCTGGCACACACACACTATTAAGTGGGGTCATGTTATGTTTATGTTGAATACACTGTGCGGCACATAGTAATGGAGGTGTCTAATGAATCACAGCTCCGGGCTGCGAGAGGAGAAGCAGCCGCTGGGAAGCATCATAATAAAAAGAGGAACAACATGAACATGGTGCTGGTTTTTAACAGATACTGATGGGACTGGTTCTGTTTGGTAACAACTGCACAACATCCTGCCTCAGTAAAAATCAGTTCTTCAACAAGAACACTTCACCAGAGACAAGTCAGACTCGGCAAGAAACATGAGATGTCCCATGATCAGACAAGTCTGAGACTAAAATTTTGGCGAGAAACAGTAAAATTACAAATGTCATGGATTCACTGCATGGCAATTCATTTCTGGTAATTTGGTTAACTGTTAGAGAATCTGCACAACTTAAGTACTATCAGTACCTCAGTGTCCTCTGAAAAGGATTTTAACTGAGTTTCTGTTTGTATTATGCTGTTGTTGTTTTTTATCATTTGAAGGTTTTTATTTAACGACCTTTTATCACTATAACCTTGCACTACTGCTTTTTTATGTCTGTGAAGCACCTTGTAAAATGTGCTATACAAATAAAGTTTATTATTATAATTATTATTATATTAACTAAGGTGGTTGCTGCATTAGGACTCAGTGATTTGGAGGGGGAGGGGCTATAATTCTTTCCACACTTTGGCAGGACATGTTCCTTCTTGAAATCTATGGTGCAAAAATGGTCTTAATGTCCAATTATCATTTCATGACTTGACTGAAATAAGCTGATTTTCAATTCAAAAACTGTTCTGTTTGGAAATATTTCTACGTCTTTAATGAGGAACCAATCAGGACAAATTCCCGCCGTGATGCTTTACACTGAAAACTTTTTACCAATGGATTCATTGGTAAAATCACAACGTTCTTTGGCTGTACAAAATGTACATAAATGTATAAAGACAATCATATCTGCACAAACCATCAGCTTTAATCGGCCTTTATCTAAAACTACTTTGGCCTTCAAAAACCCCTAAATCCCAGGAGTTACGTAATATTCCCAGTTCCTTTCTTTTTGCCAGTTTTTCAGCAGGAAGTATTTGACTCGTGTCATTCTCTGACTTCCTGTCCAGGTCTCTGGGGTTTCGACAGGAGGAATGGTTTGACTGGAATTCCAAAACGCTCCGAAACAAACACACTCCTTATTGAGCTGGCTGGCATTTTTATGACAGGATGGTGTGTATGTCAGTGAAAGGCATGTCACTGTGGGCTGCCCAGAGCACACACAGTGGGAGAGGACCCAACAAGGCAAACTGTCTGGGGCAAATAAACAAATACAGTAAAAGCCTTTTTCTGCTGGGAAATCCACCCCGGGGGCCCCTGCGGTTCCCATAGTGAGAGGGAGAGGAATTGGGGAGGAAATGGGATTCAGCCTTTTCTTTGCACTGAAGCTTAGCCTTAATTCTGAGCCCTTAAAGCCATATTAGTATTCCACAGTGGCCTGACTTAAGCTAAATGCAATTAGACCCTTTTTCATGCTTCGAGGATCACACTGACATCCGTGACGGAGACCAGAGCCGAGTGTATGTTTTTATTTGTGACCGAGGCTCTCGTTGGACTTGTAGTGAGTCCTGGGAGTTTGTAGGCGATTGTAGAATAAGACCCTGTGTGACTTAAGATAAAACATCCTGTAAACTTTAACAGCTCTGAAATATGCTCACCATCACGTGCCCCCAAAGAGGACGTATCTCCACTGTACACACGAGGTAAACAACAGTGGATCTTAATTTTAAAAATGAGATTTTAGTCTCACTGCTGAGAAGCAGTGAACTTAAACTTTATCGTGTTGGAAAGATGATGACACATCTGATCCCAGTTTGAGAACAGCTGGTCCCAAGAGACGAATTAACCCATGAACAAATAAGCACAGTTTAAAAAAAATAAAAATAATAAAATACCTCCAGAACAAGAAAATAACTGGAGTTGAGACAGTTTTGTCAAGTACTTTACATCTGCATCTAGTGGTTTATATGCTAAGTAATGAACAGCATGTTTTTGTTTTTTTTCTAAATTGGGATTGAATCTCTTCTTCAAAAGGAGTCTGCACTGTGTATTCAAATAGTGAAATGTGGTCAGATTTCTGAGCTTGTTTTGATCAATCACACAGTTCCTAATTTCTAAATATATAAATAGATATAAACACACAGACACCCAACACCTGGGTGAAGATGCTAATTTTCATCCCTTTTCCTGCTGTAACGTCTTTCAGTGCACACACACACACTGTAAAAAGTCCTGTCACCTGCCCAACACAGAGCTGTTACACCAGAAACACTGCACTTGAGGATGAAAGAGTGAGCTGCAGCCCCAAAATAAGTTTTAAAAACATGTTGCTGATACAGAAAATCTGCTGTAAAATCAAAGCAATTTTTGAACCACAAACTAAAATGAAATGCTCAGATCCCTCTGAGAGGCACAGTCATCACAGGAAGTGGAAACAGATAAAAGAAACATACATTCACCAACTAGATCACAGTAATAAGTTACAACAGATTAATAGGATCTGATGGTGGACTATTCCTTTAAAAGATGACCTTTCAAGCTTGTCATCCTGCTCATTCTCCATTACAAGGCTGGAAACTCCCCCTCTGAGCCGACCCCCCGCCAGCTCCTCCGCTCTGAGCTGCCACTCACTCCCCCAGCAGCGAGGCTGATGTCAGCTCCGGCTAACTGTCCCTGTCCTGCTGTGATTAAAATGTCCCTGTCCGTCACCCCTGCCTCGCCAGCTGGACGTTGCCCCGTCGCCCCCGCCCCACCATGCCCTTCACTCCTCAGCCTGCATTCATTCAGGTCACGTGGGAATTTACTGTCAGCACTCAGGGCTAGAGGAGTCAGAAGTATTCACGCATGACAACTCATCTGAAACCAGCACAACACACAAAGAATTCAGGAAGTTAGGTGTAACTTCCCCAGTGGCGTTTACCACCTAACAGGTGATGTGAGCGCTGTTCTCAGACACAAAGCTCACACTGCTCATTATGTTTTATTTCAGGCTGTGATTCCCATGTTGTCACTTGTCTCACAGCAAAGTGAAAACCTGCAAATTCAAAGCTGTTAAAGGAAAAATGTTGGGAGGAAAGAAGTCAACAGAACAAAGAGGAAATCATGGCTATATTTACACCTGTCCAATATGTATTCTTTAGTATATCTAAAGTGGAAAGTAAATTTATTTTGAAACAACATTAATTATTCTGTTTTATTCATTTAAATTGATTTAATTTCTAAAAAAAAGTAATTGGATATTATTTTTAGCATTTTCACAGACATGATGCATCTTGGATGGAAGCTTTATTCTGCTCCAGTGTGGGAGGATTTTACAGCTTTAACAGTGTCAGTCTGTAAAACCCACTTAATGATGCCTTCAGGTGCAGCTAACACATTTTAACTTTAGTTTATGTGATGAGTTCAAGAATGAGCCAAAATATTATTACATTTTTTGGCTCATTCATATTTGTATTTCTTTGCACGACAACCGCCAAATTTGGATATGATGAATATTTGAGTTATACAAGTTACAGAGTTGTTGTTTAAAGGTTGTTACAACATGAAGTTGCTACTTCTTCCTGTTTATGACTTGATAAAACTGCAACATTTGACCAATTAAATTGAAAAATGTCTTTCTAATTATATAATAAACTGGAAAAGATGATTACATTCAGTATAAAACTGAACAAAAAAAAAAAAACTACCATACAATCAATGCAGTTATCATCAATATTGTAAATATTATCTAATGAACCCAAAGTAGCCAATGGGTGTGGAGCTCTGGAAAACTTGACAACTAGAGATGACATCATTTTCAACAAAAGCCTAACTCATGTCTGTACGTCGCCTTTTGAGCTGAAATAAACAATTTTGTTGCCAAATGCAAAATTAATCTGCAACTATTTTGATACTCGCTTGAGCAAAAATGCCAAAACTTCACTGGTTCACCTGCTCAAATGTGAATATTTTCTGCTTTTCTTAGTCTTCTATTGTTGTAAACTTAGTATCCTTGATTTCTGGAAGACTACTCAGCCAAAACAAGCCACCTGAGATTTTTCACTATTTCTTTATAAAGCAACTGAATAGTCAAGAAAATAAGAGTGTGATGAAAAGAATCAGTTGTTGTGGCCCTGAATACAAAGCTCCTGATTGTTTGGAAAATAATTTTAAAGCCTTTCAGAGAAGAGTATTTCCTGGTTCGTCCCTTTAAACCAAAGAAATGTCTCGACCTTGAATCTCAAACAGCTCAGTGGTGTCTGACACACCGAGGGTCCAAAGGGTAATCACACACTAGCTGATACACACACACATGCTGGTGATTATAGACGATATTAGCCATTAAATTCCTGATTATGATTGAATATAGAACAATTACTCTCCAGATTTGACCTTTATTCTTCCCCCTTGACAAACGCCTCAGTTAGACTTTGCAGGTGAAAGATAAAAAATGTGAAGCTGAAGACTCCAGAGAATCATTTCAGAGTAAAATCCCATTCTGCAGCACAGACCGCGTCACAGGAAGAGTAGTGGGGAGTGTTTGTTGGTTTGTTCCTCATTATTGCTGCTGTTAACGACTGGCACTGCCAACGAACAACATGACAAGCATAATCACAGCCTTCCTTGTTTCCTCTGCTCTCCTGAAGCTCTCTCTGGATGCTGTAATGAGCCCTCTTTGTTCTTCATGTTAAGGAGTCGCTGCTTGTTTCAAACCTCCAACCATTTCTTTGTGCATTTCTCGCCCTCACATAGATGCTATCTGCACAGAGGAATAATAATAATAACAATAATGATGGTAATGACAGTAATAACAGTGGAGAGGTTGCTTGGAGAAGAACTCATTTCCTGTCTTTTGTTCTTATGCTCATGCTTCACTTGGTTCAGCCGCGGCGTTTCTTCAGCTGCAGAGTTCAGGCTGCTGCAGCTGCACCTGACCTCCATTCAGACGTGCACAACACCTAAGAGTCCAATTACCCACAAAGACACATCAAACATATGATGCTTTCATGAGACGATACACACACTGTCACCAGTTGTTGTGACATGAATAACATCAGTACCAACTTCTGCTCAGACCAAAGCCTTCAGAATAATCTGATGTTTTAATATTGTTTGAATGGCTTTGAGCTGCTTACATTTCCATTCAGCATCTCCACAGTTCAGCTTTTTGCCAGTTTGATGTTTGAAAATATGGCACACACCCTGCTGGGTTTGTAGATAGTTTACTAGACTCTAATTTGAGCTTATTGAAAAATTGTTTTGACCTGTTTCTAGACTCAGACTTCTGCACACTTGTGCTTAGTTTTCTATGTCGACGCTCAGACTGAACTTTTAATCACATATGTCTTGTCTGTAAAAACTGAAACACAAGACTGATTCACGCTCTCTGAAAAACCAACTTGCAGTTTAGAAGTTGTTGTGTTGTTTGCTTTTTCATAGTTGCACATAGACCTGAAACAATTTGTACGACATCAGAGAACTAACTGGCAGTTTAGACTTTTCAGTTAAACTGAATTTGCATGATTATTTCTATTATTATTTTTTAATTCTATGACATATTTTCAAAGTTGTCTATAAAAACTGAAAGAAAAAAGTAGCTAGGACTGATCCTCTCTCAAAAACTATTTTGCACATTCATACATGAGTTAATGAAGAAAATAATCAGCAGATATATCAGGACTGACACAGATACTTGTTAGCTGCAGCCCCAGCTGCTCAGACATTGTGACATTTTCTTGTCACAGAATCACCTGAATGGTGATGCAACTGTCTGCAACATGTTTTATATTATTGTATCATGAGTTTCCTTGTGACTGTGAATTCTGCCTGAACTGAAGTCTGTGTATGAAAATCTGAGCTGTACAACTGTAACTTAAAACTATTTTAAACAGACTGTGCAGCATCTTTAACAAAGCTCTTTAAACAGTGCACAGTCAGTGCAGCTAATTAAAGTAAAGCTGAAACATGTAGCACCTTTATAAGAAGTGACTGAGATGTTGACACAATGACACACACACACACACACACACACACACACCAAATGATGTCACCCACTTCACAACAAACAACTGATGAGGCAACTGCAGACGCTTCACTATTACATGTTATTACTGTGCCTCCAAAACAACCATCTGTCTCCCACAGTCTGCATTTCCAACATGAGTTCGACCACATGAACATGACGCGACCTCCACACACACACACCAACAGACACCAACACACACCAACACGCTCTGTCAACCAGAAATCAAAGGCTACAGCCGATCTGATCCTGATGTGGCAAATAATTCACTTCCACACTGTCTGCACCCTCATCTAACATCACCGTGTTAATACCGTTAAAAGACTTTAATTAAGCTGTAACCTCCGTTATACAGAGTCTCAGCTCTGCTTTAAGCTAAATGCTAATGTTAGCATGCTACCATGCAATACCATCAAGTTAGAAGTGTGACCCATTTCACAGCTGATGAGGCAACTGCAGACATTTCACAGTACATCATTATCTACCATGAGAATCTAATATTAGCATTATCATACCAGGACATTATATTTAGAGTAGGAGTGTCAGGACGTCCTAATTTACTGCTGAGCGTCTGATAATCATCTGATTTTTTATTTTAACCACATCTGCTGCAATAACTGCATTGTCCCTTTTATATAATAAATAAATATAATGAATAGGGCTACACAGTTAATCTAAATATAATATAAATGCAATATTCAAATCACATCATATTCTTGGAATATTGTTTCACTCACTGCAACACAAACCATCACACAGACAGTTCATTTTTCCCTCACAAACCAGAGTATTAATTTAATATGTGTCGTCAACAAAAATGTCCAACTCTTCATCTGGACAGTTTTTTAATCTTTTACCTCTTTTCCAGCCATCCAGTGGATCCTCCAAGCGGGTCAGAGCCTTAGTCCGCATTGGTCACAGTTCAACCGGGTCCCAACACACCAAGAGATAACCTGAACTACCTCGTCCCATCACTGTCACTACCCACTGCTGCACGGCGAGAGACGAGAGAGGAAACATGAGCGAGAGGCAAAGAGAAGTGAGATCAGAGACGCTGCTGTCAACAATGCTGCTGTTTGTTACTGTGGCTACGACAGACAGACGGACGGACGGACAGAAATCTGACTTCAGGAGCGAGTCAGTCCCACTCACAACATTCCCCACCCAAACACAACAACACAACCAGCTCTATTCAACACATGAGAGAGAGGGAGAGAGACAGGACAGAGGGAATCGCTGTTTTCAGACAAGTTTTTCCAAATGTCACAAAAATAAAATGCGGCTTCTCACATGACATTGTTCAATTTAATTTGCAGAAATGCAATTTTAAAACCATTCATCTTTCGAAAGAGCATTCATGGGCCACTCATTGACGTGATTGTGCCAAAGCAATGTGGTTATTTATGTCACAAATTTACCAATTAAACAATTTAACAATGTGCATGAGAGTTTCTTTGTTGTTCTTCTGTCAAGTCGAGCGAATATGAAGCTGGGAGAAGCAGAAGGGGGCCAGACGATGACACTCTGATGATAAACAGTTTCCATTAAAACTTCATTACGGGGTGGACGTGATGTGCCATGAAGGGTCTTGTGATGTGGCATATCAGAGAGAGAGGGTGGGGCTGAAACGAGCAACAGGCGAAGGGAGAAGAAAAAGGAGCTGGCTTGTCATCTCGGCTGTATCTCGCCGCTGCATCAGTACAGGAAATATCTGTGCTTGTGAGGAAGAGTTTGGCGGATGGAGCTGAAGTGCTGTTATCACTTCTGAAGCTCCGGGGTCACAGAGAGAAAAGATAGGGAGAATATTTACCAGTTTCAGGCGTCATCGCCATTTTCTGGAGGCCCACTTCATCCATGTCTGTATTGGTGCTTCAGTAAGGGGATGCTGATTCAGTACCCACACTCACTCAGCACCAAGGAAGCTTGAATCTCCTTTATCTGTTTTGTTAGCAAAGAGTGATGAACAAAACATTCCTGCCGCACTTACTATTTTTAGTCTGCGCTGCTGAAAAGACACGTTTTGTGCCAGTTTGTATGAGCTGTAGCTGATGAACGTCTGAAAGTGAAACTCTCAGCTAGTTGTCTAGTTTTTGTGCTCTCGACAAGCTGGTGCATAACAATCCTGTTAGCAAAGTGTTGTTTTTTATAGAATGAGTCTGCCCAGTATACAACAAAATAGGAAAAATGTGATGCGGCCTGGATTCTTGAAACACAAAATGCAATCATAACAATTATAACATCACTATCAAACGTTGATTGTTATGTGGAGACACTTGCAGCACTTGAAATAAGTTGGGGAAACACGGTGGTCTCGGTTTAAGACATCGACTTGAAGTATGAGATACAACATGTTCACTTTATTAACCAGAATCTTCCCTGAACCTTAACCAAGATGAGTTAGGAGCACCAGTATAGTCTCTGTCACACAGGCTGGACAGTAAACTGCCAAAGTGTGATGTTTCAAAAGTAAATACAACAGTGTATTCTCACAATATAGTTCAGTTTCATTCTCTTTTTCTTAATTTTTAAATTTGTTTGGCACTTGTGCAGCTTAAAAGCCCCGTCTGTTTCCTATCCTCAGTTCTGCATCTGAGATGCAGTCAGTCAGTCTGTTGTGTGAGTGGGCGTCCTGACACCATCAGGCAAAACTACAAGAAGCTGCAACAGAAAAAGAAAAATCTCACCTCTGACCTACAGTCACTGCTGGTGTGAATAAATTCATAAGTTCAAAATGCTCAGGAGTGACTGAGATGATTCAGATGTTTAACTATACTGAAAAATGAGTCCAACCTCAGTCATGTACCCTCATCACAACCATGTGTGTTTTCAATGCATATTGATCTGACACAGACTAATGTCGTGACCAGCCTCAATACAACATGTCACTGATTCTAACAATATTCTTGAGTTTTTCCACCTGAAGAAGCTAAAATTAGAGGACTGATTAGAACCATACTGGTTCAAATACTGCTGTTTTGTTTGATTTTTTTAGTTTAATACGAAAATACATTTAAAAGGTCATAAATCTGCCTTGTTATTAAAAAATGAAACATTTAAAGACTCTACAGCCATGCTAGTAGTAAGGCTGTTCTTAGGCACAGAGGTGGCTAAATGCTAATATCAACATGCTAACATGGTGCCACCAGTGGTGTTAACATGTTGACAGTTAGCAACTAGGTATAACTTTTCATTTTTACCATCTTAACTTAGTATGTTAGCATGCTAAGATTAGGTACAACTGGAAAACTTGTGATTTCAAGCAGCTAAATTTAGGCTTTTTATCTAAAGTGACTACAAGTTAGCGTTAGGGCTAACTACCTTGGAATAATCCATGAACACTCCTATGGGTGGAGGTGGAAATCATATATTTGGGTCAATATAGTAGATAAAATGGTTTTATTCAAAAAATCTCATTTATTTTTTTCGGATTCATTAATTGCTGAAAATGATTTATTACTACAAGCTCAGTCCTGGTATTCTGGATCATGCTGCGACTCCCTACTGCTCAACTCAGTGTCATGTTTTTAATGAATTTAACATTTTTATTTGCTCTCAGAATCAGCCGAGGACTGAAGCTCCAGTACGCGTTCCCACAAGGCAAATATTAATCAATACCAAAGTGTCTGTCGGTGGGTGAAGCAGCAGCCTGGAACATAATTAGATGCAGTCATATTGTTCAAAGAGGCTAAATGTGGGTACAGATCAGAGGCAGACGGCGCTAAATAAAGGTACAAGTCGTCCCAGGAGAGATATAACAGTCAGATCATTATTCCCTCCTTTTTTTTCAGATGCAGTTTAAAACTGTACCTGCTGTTTAAAATATGTGCTCCGTCTTTTAACTTGTTTTCAATCATTAACGCACTTTGAGCTGCATTTCTTGCACGGCAGGAGCAAAATAAGTGTATTATTATCTCCTGCAGCTCATCACAGAAAGTGAAAAAAGGCAGTGTTCCTCAAAGGCTACCAGTCCAACTTCCTCACTGGTTAAGGTCTGAAGTCACTTCCTTATTTATTGGCTTTCAAACAAAATGCACGCAGTTTTACTTCCATTACACTGTTATTAACAGAATAAAAAGACCGACCTCTGTACTTCACTGGAAAACTGGAATATTATTAACATGCTCTTTCAGCTCACTCAATTCTACAACATCAAACCCTGTCAAAAAGACTGAGGCTGGTTTAAAGGCTTTATCTCATCAAGTCAACTTAATTAGCTGTCATCCTCTCACACTGAGCATGTGCAGACATGGTGAAAAAAGATGCCTCTGTGGTTCCCTTAATTTCAGAGAGCAATTCTGGATAACAAAGCTGTGTGGTTTCCTGATTATTGACAAAGAAAAGGATTGAAATTTCTGAGCTGTGAAAGAGAGAACACAGGGAACAATAACTCATAAATGTTGTTTTTTGAATGTGCAATGAGCAACATATTTCTTTGTGGAGTAAACAGCCTAAAACTGGTGCAAACATACACACAAATCCATAAACAACACAACTGCATGCAGGTTGGAAATCTGCCACTAATCTGATGAAGCTGCAGCATTATATCCAGCCCGGAGAACGAGTTTGATCCAACACAGCTGATCGTCCTGCAGAGGCTGTTATCTCCACAGCCCACAGGCCCCGGTGCCAACTGTCACCAGTTTGCCATTAACAAGACAGGACATGTTGGGGCAGCATGCACCGAAAAACAACGGTGCATATTAGCTTAGCTTTCACTGAACAGCAGGAGATCTGACCTGATGACTGAAACAAAGCAGAGAAAGAGAAAAGGAAGAGGAGGGGAAGTTTTTGGAGGCCGATCTTGATCTTTTTGGTCAGACACTGTCAAGATTAATCCACTTTTGGTTCTCTAGCGACCATTTCCAGCAGCATGATGGTGCATGTGAGTGTGTGCATCAGCTTAAACCCAGTAATGATTTTTGAGGGGCTACAGAGCCACTTGATACATAATTTAATAAGACTAGGTGTGAATCGGCGAGCAGGGATCAATACATTCAGCTATATCTGACAGGAGCAGTGAAAAATATAAAACAAGCCCAGATGTTCACATAAAGCAGGAGCCGCTGAGGGAAAAAGCATTTCTGAGATTTAAACTCTGCTCTGTTCTGCCACGAAGGCTGACAGCGGCGGTATAAAGTGTACCGCAGCCGTGCCCTTTAGTGAGGACAGACAAGCAATTAGCCCGGCTGCTACAGCGTGGATGTCAGCAGGCAGCTTCAACCCAACACCCACTGGGCCTAGGCCTGGACTGTCTGGCCTGGCCTGCCCTGAGTGTCCCTCCTTAACTAACCAGCATGTGGTTTTCCCTTCAAGCTCCGGTCCACATATAAACACACACATACAAGCTTACACACCCACATAAATGCCCACAGATGGTTCACACGTTGGTATGCAAAACACCAAGAAGTGTCCTTGTTTGAAGCTCCTGGCACAGCATTTGAATACGCTGCCACAGGAGAGAGAGCAGCAGAGAAAGAGATAAGGAGGGAGAGAGAAAGAAGTATGAGGGCTGCTGAATAATGCAGAGAGATACCGAGCTGTCGAGGGTGCTGACCAGGAGGAGGCTGCAGTCTGGCAGCAGCAGAGTCTGGCTTTAGACTTGATATAAATCCAAACGGCTCTGCTCCTCCTCCCCTCACTACAGGCACCAGATAGATTCTGCTGCAGAGAAAAACTCTGTTTGTACAGGACCAGTTTTACCTGCAGATCCCCCGGGGATTTGGAGCAGCTGGAGAGATAACGAACAATAAAGAACTACCTACAATTTTTCCAGACACAAAGATGAACTCCAGGGTTGGATCCAGAGACAATCATTGGACTGCCTCAAAACTATGTCCCATCATTGCATCTTGCCTGTACTGAAAAAAACCCTATAAAAGCAAGGACAGATTCAATAGCTGTGTCTCAATTCAGGGGCCTCATCTTTCAAAAGCTGCATCTGAAGGCTGATTGTGTCACAGCAGCACTACAGGATGTCCCATTTCAAAGCTCCTTTAAATGTAGCCGAGAAATGCATCTTGTGTTTCCTGGGCACTGAAGAATACCAAGATTCATTGCGTGCCAGTGATGAATATGAATTAATCACTTTTCAAAACAAGAATATGGCGACCTCCACAAATAAAACAGTACCCAGTATAAATACGAAGTCCTTCAAGGACCAGGCGGTCTCATTTAGGTTTGGACGCCTTCGTAGACTGGTAACACAGCTAAGGTTAGCAGGAATCCCACCTTTAGATTTTATCAACTATAGTCAATTAACACAAGTTAGTCAAACTTTAAACTAACTGTAGGCTGTTGAGCTTTAGGGTCATTTTTGACCTTGGAAATATTGTAGTAGTTTGACCAAAAAAAAAAAAAAAAAAAAAAAAAAAAAAAAAAAAGCGAGAGATAAGTCTAACTTGTCACCAGACAATTACCAGGATTTAAAAGGAATAAAAGAACATACGATACAGACATTCCTGTAATATCTGGGATGATATCTGGGATTTTGTGTTATTCCTGGATAACTTTACTTCTTCTGTCCGATCTCTACCTATTGAGATCAGACTGGCAGCATCATTAGTGTCTTTAAAAACTCTTCTCAAAACATTCTTTTATCTGAAAGCTTTTATGAATTTTTGATATGCTGTTTTATTTTCCCACTACAGACAATTTTTATTTTTGTGTAACTTACTTCTGTTATGATGCGTTTGTTTCTCTTTTGTTTTTTTAATTGCTGTTTCTAAATTCCCTTTTCTTTATATAAAGAACTTTGTAACTTTGGTAAGAAAGTTGGTACAAATTTTAAGTTTATTATTATCATTATTCAAAAAACCTTTGTATTAATTTTGTATTTCTTATTTCGTATTCATACTCCTATATTACAATGAACATAACAAGTGTGGCAGACGTTACTGTGCCTAAGAAGCTGGTTCCATGTTTAAATCACTTTATTAGTTTGACAACGTGGAAGAGGAAGAAACTCCTGCATAATAAAGGAATATTTCACTCTATTTTCACTCTTTTATATATGATATATTTGTTAATACTGGAATAAATTCAGGAACGAAGTGTGTTGATAATGACAAAGGCTCATAATTTGAGTTACAAGACACAACCTGCTGATTCTTCAGCATCTCTCACACATCATATTACTCCCTCAGTCTCAGAGCTCCACCCTCATGCTAGCAACATCTGCTAGCACCTCAAACCCAGTCATCACACCCTAGCACAGCACTGCAGTGAGCGTGTGAATTCATATATGTGTGTGTGTGTGTGTGTGTCCTGTATCCGTTGGAGGCCATCTCTAAATCTGCCTGCATTGATCCAAGCCAAGAGAGGAGCCAAGGTGAATTCCTCCGCAGGGCTGATGGACGGAGATAAAGGCGACAGCCAAATGGAAAGTGCGAATCCTTCCCGGGCAGTCGATAAAGCAGCCGAAAATCTCTGAGTCGCTCTCTCTGTTTAAGTGTCTGTGCCTTCAGAGCTGATTACACACACTTACCTGCCTCGCAGTAGCTTTCACACACTTGTCATCAAGTCTGCACACTCACGGCAGTGTCTGTGCACTTTGCAGTTGGAGGCCAAGTGCAGGTTGGTCATAGCAAAGGTTCCACTTGTAGCGTTTCAAAAATCAATCAGTCATTACGACATTAATTCAGTTACTGTACGAGACCACTGCCGTATCAGCTGACCTGTTTCTCAGCCCTCTAAAGCGCAGACACTTATTTTTACCATTAGCCTAGCTTAGCATAAAGGAAACAGGTTCTATTTTGTTTGTTTAATTCGTACAAAAATGTGCAGCATCTCCGGTGGTTACCTTGGCAACCTCACAATGATGACAAGCCTCTGAAAAGTGATGAACATAAGTTATAGGAGAACAGGGTGATGTTAAGATAAGATAAGGTTTTGAACATAGACCTTTTTAAGTGTAACTGTGTTTAACTGAGTATGAAAGAAATCCTAAAATGCTTTATGCTTGCAGCACTTGTAGTTTTCCACTGTTTAATCAGAGTATCTGAAAACTTCTCATGGTGCACAACAAGATATTTTTTGCAGATTCATGAAAAAAACTTTTTTTTTTGTTATTTTAAATGTATTACTAAAAGTCTATACAGCTGCATATCTGCTAACAGGGATTTGATGGTAGCACTTCCATCCAGTCAAAGTGCCTGACCAATCAGTTAAAGTAGTCTGAACAATGAAAGGAAGGTGATTGAACACGTGACTGTTACTTAAATGGGTCCAACAGAAGCATTAACACAGAAAAGTGTAATGAGTTTGTGCCAAGTCATAGCACTGATGATTAAATCTCCACAATTTCTATTAAAAACACAATATATCAGATCAGAGTGTTGGTGACACCTCTGGACCGAATCCATTAAAATGATCACTGACTTGTCTGCACATCAGTTCAAGAGGTTAACTTGTTATTTAGCTGTAACAATGGCCCCTAGTGAAACCCAAAGACTAATTCGACCTTGGTCACTGCCCAAAAATAAAAATGCCTGCATGCTTGAATGTTAACATCTGCCTCCATCTATCATTTCACCAGCAGCGATTCAGGAAAAAAGCCATCTCTACCCAAAATATTGACTTCCCAATGGAACCCAAGCTGCAGCGCTTGCTTCCGTGGTTTAATTGCTCCTCCATGAGTGCACTAGTGGGGTTAGTTGATGAATTAAAGCTCTTATAAAAGCCAGCTGGCAAGAGGTGAAAAGAGTTTTCTACCTGAATAACAGCCTTTGAAAGTGACTCTTCCTTTTAGAGCAGGTACATTCAAGCCTGGCTTCCACACCTGGCAGCAGCTGTAATGCATTGCTTTATGACACCTGGTGCTTTATGGCACGAACCAACAAAAGGCTGTTGTTTTCCAGCACAAACAGAGCTGAAGCTAAGATTTTCTGGCTTTAAAAGGAGAGGACACTGAAAGGCTGATGAAAAATATCACTTCTGACATTTTCCTCAAGTTCAGAGAGATACAGCTGGTTAGATCCTAGGCAAATTTAAGTACACACAAACCTGGCTATATGACTATGAAGGCACTTACGAAAAATTATCATAAATTACCATCAGCATCCTAATCACGACACATTTTGGGAGAAAACTGCGCGAAGTACCAATTTACCTGCCCATCAGCCCCTCATTAAATTTATGCAAATCTGCTCCTTTTTTTATTTGAAGAGCACTGAAGCAAGAAGTCAACAAGCTGTGGCTGTCATCCTCACGCAGGGACAAAAAGCTTGGATAAACTTGTGGCTACAACAATAAAAACTATGCTTGTTTTGCAAAAGCAGATACAGATCAAAGCTAACGCACAAGGGCTGAACCAATCAGGACACAGGATGAGAGGTGAGGGGTCACGGCGTGTCCCATTACTGTGAGCGCCATGCTTCATTATTCATTGCACACCAGAGAAATGCAGCTGCAGGACACACGCACACCCACAATACACTCATGTCCCACAGCAGCAGAGCCATTACTGTGGTGGCTCTGGGGGAATGTCCCCTCCATTCAGAGAAACGTCACACAGACACAGCCAGAACTTCAACCCCATCCACAATGACGGTCAGTACAAAATAATTAACTATTTCCATACCAAAAAAAAAAGCCAAATATTTGTCAGATCTTAACGACTAATGTGCAGTTAGCCATAATTTGGCTAAAACATGTGCGTTTGGAAAATAGCCCCCCCCCATGGATTACTGCAGAATCCAAAAGCCCAGACTTAAAAAGCTAATGTTAGACTATAAACGAGCTACACCATGGTCACATGACTTTAACGTCACCACCACTAAACTTCATCTTGTAGTTTGATTTAGCTCGGAGCTCTTCTACAAAAGCCTTTCCTCTGACAAAGTTAGTAACTGTTGGTAAGAGCGCGAGTAGAAACACAACAAGGTCGTAAAGGTGGACCGGTGAGAAGGTTTTCATGTTTGGCGTGATGATGTTTAACATCCTCGACAACCTCTGTCGTTCATTCAGCCACTTGTTAGCAAGCGGCCCTTTTTTAAAAGAGTAAAGAACTCAGGACTTGTTAGATCCCTTCAGTAATCTAACAAAGAACCCATTCAAAAAACCCAGAGACTTCAGGACGAGGAAACAGGAAGTGCTAAATTGCAACTAATTTCTGGGTTTTAAGACTCATTGCTGCAGCTCTCTGTAGCAGACAAAATATTCCAAGTGAAAAAAAAATCTTTGCCCTCTCATGGCTCA
This sequence comes from Trachinotus anak, assembly GCF_046630095.1. Lineage (NCBI taxonomy): Eukaryota > Metazoa > Chordata > Actinopteri > Carangiformes > Carangidae > Trachinotus > Trachinotus anak. The sequence goes on along the minus strand of NW_027273869.1, from coordinate 18,312,429 downwards.
GTCCACATCACTGTTAGCAAATGACAAATGAGCTAAAGTTTGTTTCCTGTTGTATTTGATCGCATTGATTGATGATCAGCGGATATGATTATTACATGATTATTACATCAGAAAGAGAACTGCTAGCGCAACATGGTTAGCCAGGATGTGGTGATGCTTTGGGGTGTGTGCTGTTATTCCTATTTGTACCCTTCATTGCATCGTGACCATGTCTATAATGGTGCCTTTTTCATCCTGCCCTCGAGTATTGCCATCCAGCAAGGGCAGAAACATTTCTGTTTTCAAGGAGTCTGAACCCTAAACTTAGACTTTGCCTAATTCTAATAAATCTTTGAGAAACTGAACCCAGTGGAAAAGCTTCAGACGCAGCATATAAATGATCCTTCATCCAGACCTTCATCGTATCGAGGAGGGAGACTACATAACTGGCCAATAACCAGTTTTAATAAAAGGCTTACATGCCCCTCATATTGGACGAACCCTACTGCAAACATTCACAAGGCTTATAAATCCTCACATCGAGCTTTTCTCACAAAATCTTGTTTGATTTTGTAGAATGACGATGACAGAGGCTCGACAACACTAACTCACTGATGTCCAGTATTTCTTGTGATGTTTTTAGGTCAAATCTTTGTAATACATCTGTTGAAGAAACACAATCAGTGGCTATATTAGTGATACAATGGACCGTTCATGCACACACCTCCGAATCTGGCTGCTGCCCTGCGTCTGGAAGGCGACACCAGCTCTTTGACGATCTGTAGGACCTGCATCCTCACGGGGAGGCGGTGGTGGAGGCAGCCGGAGGTGCCACAGGGCAGGGGCAGCCCATTCTTGCCCTCTCACCCTCCACAACCTCATCCCTCCCTGGCTCCCCCTCAGGACTCATGCCCTAATCCACATCATGACTCGCAGCCCCAGGGTTGGTTTCAGCATCCCGAAGGAGAAGGACAGTGCTACGTTTCTGCTCCGAGATGCGCTGCTCGTTCCTGGGTGGTGGTGGTGGTGTATGAGAGCTGGCTGCCTCTCCAGGAGTTCAAAAAACAGCCTCTTTATCTGTTTGATGCTCTTTCTTCAGATTTCAACACATGCTGATAAACTCTCCAGCACTCAAATGTCCTCACATTATCACAGATGTGCAGCTGCAAACACACACACACACACACACACACACACACACACGCTACCTGTTAAAAGCTTCACCTGCTTTGAATTCCACCTCTGCTCCACATGAAACAACATATAAATCTCAGCTCAACTAATGGCAGCTGCTGAAAGTAGCGGATGATATTCACTGGCAGAGCCGACTCTTTGCAAACTGAATGTGTTCATCTCGCCTGTGACGAGTGTGTTGTGCCGCTCAGCTGGAGTGCTCTCACACACTCTTCGTTTGGCGGTCGGCAGCGGAGAAGCAGAACAGAGCAGTCCTCTCTTTTCTTCTTCTTCCCTTTTTTTCTGTCTGTTTCTTCTTCTGTGGCTCCAGCTGATAGACAGAACCACCTGGATGTTGTGGATGAGTGGATGCACAGTTCACCAGTGATGATGCCTCTCAACTGTCCAACTCCCTCATCTCCTTTTCCCCACTCTCTCATCCATCTCTTTCTCTCCCATTACCCTCTCCTCCCTCAGTCCTGCGAACACTGGCTGCTTCGCTCGCTGTCCTCTCCTCACATCCTTTAAATTCAAATTAATGAGCACTTCCTCTCACTCACCCACAGCATCTCCTTCCCTCCCTTCCTCTCTCCTCTCTCTGCTTCCCTGCACCCCTCCCTGCTCTTTCTCTCCCCTTATAAGTGTGTCACTTTCTGTCTTGGTCACCCACCCCCTTTTTTATTGTGTACGTTTGCTGTGAAGCTGAGAACATGAGCAGAATGTAAAAAGAGGTAAATGTAAGGCAAGAGGTGAGTATACAGTGTGTGTGTGTGTGTGTGTCCCTCTGGTGATTTGCACCCACCGGCATCAGTAACACTGTCATCCTGAGGTTACGCCCTCTCACATTTTCAAACTGTCTTTGTCTCTGTCCACATTCATTCGCTGTGATAAAGAATTTTTTTGAAATTGCTTTTCAAGGCAGAAAAAGCAACTTACCAATGAAATCCAGGCTGTAATGCCACTTAGCTATTAGATTAGATACAGCTCTTCTACCGTATTAGATACAGTAGATCACACTGTCCCTTCTTTCCTGAGTTGTTGACAGAAATCAAGTGTTAATTCCAAGTGGCCTCACCCGAAGCTGACCGTTGTGAGGGGGGAGACGTGATAATCGTTGTTGCTCCTGGAAGTGGGTGTGAATGTGCAAATGCTGGCTTTGGTAAGTTGCAGAAATTGTCCACCCATTCTGACCTTGTATTAGCTGTTCAAGCTGTTCAACCACACATCACCAAGCTGTTGTGGTGAAGCACAGTGGCAGCTTTATGGGTCTTTTTCAGCCAGTTTGGGCAATTCCTCATCCTCCACTGCTGGCGTCACCTTCGGGGTTCCTCAGGGAGCAATCCTGGGGCCTGCTTTCTTTCCCTGATACATGGCACCATTTTGACCTGTTAAAGATTTTTTTTGGCATCTCTGCTTTAGTAGAGATAGACAGAAAAGCCAGAGGAGAGAGAGGAACTGAGGTGCAGCAAAGGGACTCCCTTGCACCCTTTTCAGGTGGTACACACTGAGCACTGAAGTGAGCTACTGGGGGGCACCATTTTGGCCTGTTTAAGGTTGCTGCATGATTCATGTGCTTATCTTAAAAAACTATTGCTGGCACATCCAAGGCTCTATTGTGACTGATGCAGCTGTGCCAATCATGTGCGACTCCTTGTTAATCATTGGCTCATTTGTCTGTGTTACCAGCCATAAAAAAAACAAAAAAAAACATGTCTCTATCACCCTTTGCTCCTCCTCCTCCTTTTCTCTAGTTTCAAAATCCAAATTGGATTTCCCAGCAGCCCCGGCAGTGAATAATGTCCTCCTGTGTCTGTATTTGAGCCGGTTACAAGATAAACTGTCCCAAAAATGACCTTGAGCAGCGAGACTTCACACACCTTCAAGGTACATGAACCCGCCATGTCGTTAGTGCTCACTGCCATGTTGAACGGGACGATATGCACACACCCACAAGGAGACTGCACACACATGCATGTCCACGCACACACGGCAGTTACCCAAGGACGGTGCAGCATGCAGAGAAGAGCAGCCACCATGTAGCAATACCAGCAGCCAGGTTCATTTTTTATACTAATGGAGTCACTATAAGACACAATCTGTTTCTCTAACAAATACATGCTGTTTCTCTCTCTCTCTCATGCACGCTCTTCTCTCATGGCTCACATGTTCTGTCTCATCAAACACATGTATGTTCATGTGTCATTGTGATGGAGTGCGTCTGCATTTGTAAGCATGTCGACCCTCCAGGCTCTCAGTCAGAGGGTCCAATTACCGCATCGCTGGACTGAGTCTGCGGCTACTGTTGCTATGCCTCAGACCCACTGTTGCTAAGCTGTGACCCCACTACATGAGGTAAAAGTTTGGCCTTTCACAAACATAATGGTGACCACCTTTTAGCGACTACAATCATTCGCTGACACCTGCTTCGAGCCGAATTCACAGGAAGAACACACACATCTAAAACATTACATGAATCAAAATAACCACTCTATTCTTCTCCATGTAAAGTCATGCACAGGCTGTAGCTCACGCTGCTGCAGGTGGATGTGCCTCAACAGTGTGCAACTGTTGTATTTTTCATTATTACTGCTGCTGCAACAGTAGGTCTCTTGTGGCTCTTTGTGAGTGTTACTCTAATTGTTTTTGATTTTTTAGAGGCCTGGAGTGGTTCATGTATCCAGTATTTCATAAAAAAATGTGAAAAAAAAAAATCAGGAAAAACAGTAATGTTGTGTGAGGTTGTAATTTTTGTAATTGTGCACATCGTTTCACGTGTGTTTCTTGGTGTGTCTCTAAATCCCAGCCTTTACTTTGGTGAGTATAATGCAATCTAACTGCCCAAAAGATCCAAATTGTAATGAGCTGGAATTATCTTTCAATTAACTAATAAATTTTAAAAAGCAATGATAAATCAATCAACTTTGCACTGATTTGGATTAAAAAATAGAATCTTTTTTTTAATCATGGATCATTTTATGACCTTATTCTAAATAAATAAAATTTATACTGTAATTAAAAGTTTTGAGTATTTTTCATTCTTTATCAGTCCCACTTGTTTGTCTATCATGTTATCATATTATGTCACAAAATTAATTAATAAATTAATAAAATCTCTTCAGTTATGTTTAAAAATAAGTAACGTTAATTTTACAAAGATCGCAGGGATCAAAGACGTCACATGCGTAAGGGAAGGAGTAAGTGAGGTGAGTGACATAGAAACTGTGAGGGAACAGGAAGAGGTGGGGGCACCTGCAGAGATATGGATTGACCTGCTATTACTGTAGCTGAGTTGGGGGCGGGGGGGGGGCGGGAAGATATTGATGGAGCCCTCAGTCCCCTCCTGACAGCACCCATCGGTCCAGTCATACAACGACCCTCTCGCAAACACCAGATCAATAGGCCCTCGACGAGTTCACCCTAACACTCACTTGATTGAGAATTGATAGATACCGTAAGTCTGCTCCAGTTGCTGAGACATCGCCTCTGTAAACTACAGGCCAGACGAGAGCTCGGCCGAGTGGCAGCCTTCTTCACTCAACCTGGCAACCGAGACGCTGTCAATGCTGCGATCGGGTCTTCAGTCTTGGATGTTGGAGAGAGGAGACCCTGCTCACAGGCTGAAGAAAAATACAGCGACTGGAGAACAGGGGTCATTTGAAACAGGTTGGTGCAGGTTGACGCAGGTATTTTTCTAGCCCTGTTAATTTTTTATTTAGCCGACAATAAAATAGCTGAAACAAACTGACTAGAATAAAATCTGTAATGCAACTGAAGTCTTCTCTCCATTTTTAAAGGTTTTCAACAGCTGTGTTTCTGGCGTGAAATGACCACTAAAGTTAGTGGGCAATGTAACATCCTGTAAAACAACTGCCACAGATTTTTTATTAGATCGTTTATTCTGTGGTAGGAGATTAGGCAGAAGACAAAGAAGGTGTGATTTGTGGCAATTTGTGATGAAGGTTTTTTTTTTTTTTTTGGTTAGATTAGTCAAAAACACTATTGCCTGGTTACTTTGTCCATAAATTATTTATAATATTGAGAATGGCAGAAAATATGCTATATCTTGATATACTTTAACATTATAAAAATTATATGTAATGTTAAAATTAAAATCAAATAAATTACTTAATTTAAAATGTTTTAGAATTTTTATTACATTTTAATTATAACATTTCTGTGAAAATTATAACATTACATAATTAAAAATGTTTTATAGAATTTTATAATTAAAATTATAAAATTACATGCACTATGAAAGAGGATTTCTGTCTTTTTGGACTGAAGCTGTTCAAAACTAGTTTTTGCATTTCAATTCTACATTTTTAATTTTGTCTGTTCAACAACGGTTCAGTGTTGTGTCCAGAGTAGCTTCGAAATGTTTTTCAAAAGGAAAGTCTACATTTACAATTTGGTTTTGCATTAATTCATAGATAAAGTAAAGGATATGTGTGATTTCACATGTGTGTTTGTGGACGTATTTGTTGTCTGTCAACTTTGACAACAGTGAGCTCTACGTAGTTTAGATTACAGTTGACTAGCTGATTGGCTTAGGAAAACTTTTAGCAGAATTTACAATAAAAGATAATGTAAAATGAAGCAAACAGAAGCCAAAGTTTTGAAAGATTACACGTAAGATTATTACCGGAGAAAGAGTAAAGAAGGCTGTGAGATACAGGAGGTGTCAGGAAAAAGACACAGATGCTTTGAAGGCCTTGTTGTCAGGATTTGGACAGGAGCTGTCTTCAGTTATCACAACATGAATGAGTGTATATCTTTGCTGCCTGACAGAAAAGACAGCAGGAAAAGTTTTTTCAGCTTTGTTTCTCCTTCTTCTCCCTCCACACAAAATGACAATACCAACTACACTGTCATCTTTCTGGCTCAGTGTCTGAACTCTTCTGCACTGCAAGAAAGCAGCAACCCCAATTTCACACAGCACCCCTCTCCATAATGCTTTGTATCTGCTTCCTCTTGCCACTCCGTCTCTCTGAGGGGGTTTGTTTGGGGTCGGCGGCGGCTGCCAGAGGGACTGGCACACACACAAATCTCACAGATATAACAGTGGTGTGAACACACACTCCTCTGTTGCCCTAATGGCAGCATTCTGTTGGAAGAGGGATTGAATTAGGCTGGGTGCTGATTGCTCGGCACATTGATTAATGCTGCCTGCTGCGCTTCAGTGCGTCGCGGCACTCAGAGTCCTGCTGCTGAATGCCAATGAGGGACCATGCATGGAAAGAATATGAACATGAACACAGTTCACCAAATCCATGTCAGCTCTTCATTTAGCTCATACTTACACTCATCTGTGTAAATGTTGGGACAGATTGGTTACGAAGCCAATACTGATCCTTTTCGATCAGCTAGCATCAGTATATTATTCTATTTGTTACAGACATGGTAAATGTCGTTATCCACCCGTGTCCACAACCTGTGCGCTGTGCAGTTGTGTGTTTTATATTTACATTTATATGATTCTTATTTGAAACAGTACAAAGAGCCAAATAGTGTCGAACTCCTGGCCCTGTTCTCCTGTTCTTGTTAAGCGGTGGCACGTTATCTTTTCTCTCTTTGCCTTCCTCTTCTTCTACTTCTTGATTTTTATAGTGGGCGGGAAACAATTTTGCAGTGCATTACCGCCACCAATTGGATTGGAGTGTGGATCAGGAAGTGCACACGCATGAAACACCAGGTTGATGAGGACCAACATGGACCCAAACTGTGGTATGAATGGAAAGTCTGCAGCCGTCTGCAGACATGGAAACTATGACCGGGGCTTCAGTGATCTCCAGACTTTTCATCTAGTGCAACAACCAGGTCAAAATTCCACTTATCCAATACTTTATTTTTTTGACACCTCTAAAGCAAATGGACAACTTCCCACTGACCTCAGCTGTATTCTGAGGTTAATGCGTGGCCTTATTTAGTATTTCTGTGCTGGAATTTCTTTTTACTTACTGCTAAACAATGCAGTATATCTGCAGCTAAAATGAGCCAAACTCCTGTGCAAGTCAAAACAAGACTCACAGGTCGAACATGTTAGCAAACAATTGCCTACTTACACTTCCAACGGACATGCAGGAACATTATCCCACTGGAGACATGTTTGTGTCCGCCTGCTGAATGTGGTCCAGTAGCAGGGAGCTGAAGTGTCATGTAATATCTTAAAATACTGGTTTTCACTCTGACAAAGGTGTCTCGCCACACCACAACAGTCTGACAGCCCTTTGAGACACTAACGCAAACAGTTTTGAATCGGCAATTTGAAAGGTTGAGAGTAGTTCAGGTGGAGGCGGGGGGATTACCCAGAATACCATCCTCTCTCACTCCCTTTCCTCTCTCCTTCCTCTCTCAGCCTGGCGTCGTGCCGCGGGGAGCGAGGGAATGGGAACGGGACGGGAAAGAAAACACACTGGAACAACATTGCCGCTCTGCCTCGTGCTTCCTGTTTGCCCTCCCCGTGTCATTTCCTGTTTGAAGTGTGCAATTTTTTGACCAATCAGACGTCAGCCAGTGTTCCAGTGTCCTTCATGGCTGGTCACATCTCATGAAACTTTCCAGCAGCACCTGTCCTGCCTTTGTTTAGCCGTTACCTTTAACCTTGTTCAAACTTTACAACAAATTGATCTAATTAATACATAATTCATTTTTGGGCCTTAAAATATTTGGCCATTTGAAGAAGGCTGATTGTTTATGGTAGAAGAATCAATCAAATCATTGGTTTTTGAAACCCAACACTGATGTTTGTGCGATGTTTGTGATATCATGCTACACTTCTTTGTCTTTTTAATAATCCTCTAAAAATTATTCAGATATTATTCTATTGATATTCTTGTCAGGATGTAATTTAGACCATAAACTGTCCACAAACCTGACTGAATACATATAAAAAATTTAATATTCTGTATAAAAGACTTTTAAAAAAATCAAATAAAAAAAACTTTGTATGTAACCCTGAGTTTCACCGACACTTCACTGACTGACAGTTTGTCTGACTGTTGTGTGTTTTCTGTGTTAAACCACAGTGGTTACGTTTAATTTGTTACATTTTTATATGTGGTTTGTTTGAGTTTTCACTGCACCAGAAAAATGCAAACCAGGATTTTCAGACAAAAGTAATATGACTCATAAGTGGTGAGTGAGGAATCCTTTTCAACTCCCTCAGCCAAAGTGAAATCGTTCAAGCTCTTTTTCATAGCTTTTGTACCATTTGTAGATTGTTTACTTCATACTGTCATTTCTCCACATTAATTATCTAATAATTTTACTAATGGTAATTCTGTGTGCCTTGTATAATATAAAATATAAAAATATAAAAATCTGCTGCAAGTCTGTCCGTTTTCTAGGACGGATCCCTCTACTGAGGTTTCTCCTCTTTTTTTGTCCCTGTCTTGGAGCTTTTCTTTATCCAAATCAGGCCTGTAAAGGTTGTTGTATGAGGTCCTGCAGGACAAATCTGTGAAGTGAAATTGATTTGACGAGGGGCGCCCTGTTGACCTTGTGGTTTAAGGCACTGAACTGTCTCCAGTTGGAGTCTGTCTTTGTTGCATGTCATTCCCCATTATCCTGTCACCTAATCTCAACTGTCTAATAAAGGCATTAAATGATGATGTATAATTAAGTGAGTCTTCTCCATCTTCTTCAAGGTAAAATCAGGTCTTATTTATTTGAATACCCTAAATCCACAGAACCTTTTATCCTTGACTCACCTAAGGAAAAAACTGGAGAAACCTCAACAGATTAAACACACAGCAGTAGTAGAACTGCAGCACACTATAGAGAAACAGAATAAGTAAGTAAATAATTACATCTGAAACAATCAGTAGATTAACTGATTAGTTGATTGACAAAATTAATCCGCAACAATTTTGAAAATCAATCAATCACTGAGGTAACTTCCTAAGCAGAAATGCCCAAATTGTTTTGGCGCCACCTTCTAAAATGTGAATTGTCTGGTTTTCTTAGTCCTCTCTGACTGTAAACTGATTATCTGTGGGTTTTAGACTGTTGATTGCCAAAATGATTAATTTAAAGGTCAACAAGATCTTTCTCAAGCTATTTTCACAGAGCAAACAATGAATAAACTAAAAAACAGCCTATCAATAATGAAAATAATCATAAATTGCAGCCCTATATATAATGAATTAATATTAATCGTATACTTTATATGGTTTCAGTTATTTCCTTCCTTCCCAGCTCTGAATGGCAAAATAACAGAAAATGAATAAAGGAGTAAATGCTCTAGAGTTCAAAGAAAACACTCCAAATATAGCTTCAACCACAGGCTAATACATCAGAAACCGATAAATCAGTCTGAGTCTGATTGTGACTCCACATGAAGGCAGGCCTCCCCCAGAGCTAACCTCTCCCAGGCCTCATGACCCAGCCTCCCAGTGCACAGCCATGATGTTTATCACAAAGGTGGGAGAGTCAATAGCTTCTGTAGACGAGTGTATGCGTGTGTGTGTCTGTGCATGTGTGTGCGTGTGCGTGCAGCGTTGTTTACAAGGCCAGAGTAAAGTAAACAGCTGGTAAAGCAGTGGAGGACCGGGGCCGAGCACGAGGAGCAGGGGTTTGATGTACGAGGGGGCCGACAGCCGAAGATCTACGACTACACAGTTCCGGTGACTGCGGCACCAGCAGCGTGGGAGTCTACGAATATTACCCACAATGCTCTGCACTCACCCTCTCCATCTCTCTCTCTCACACACACACACGCATTCATACATCACAACGTCGATCAGGTGTATCCCACTTGACATTGGTCGATAGGGTGTGTGTCGTATATCACGGGTTGACAGGCGGTGAGATGTTTGTCACTGGCTGATGTGTGTGTGCATGCATGTGTGGGTGTGTGTGTGTGTGGGGGGGGGGTGTGTGTGTGTGTGTGTGGGTGTGTGTGTGTGTTTTCTCCCTGGTAACTGGTTTACTGTAAGATGACTTACAGGGAGGCTGCAAATGTGGTTTTGTTAGTCATTAACACCTGATTAAGAAACTGAGATGACATAATGCATCATACCTCATGTGTTTTATGGGACAACCTGTTCTGTGTGTGTGTTTCTAATCTCTAGGTAAAGACTGGTAAACCCTGAACCAAACAGTTGGTCTAATTACAGACATGTCTTGACATTTGGCAACACAAACACTCAGTCACACAACAGGTTTACAAATGAGGAAAAAAACTTATCTTTTTTAGGATTTAGAAATATGGGAACTTGCTGGAAAACAATAAAACTGCACTTTCCCTAGAGGTAGATTTGTACTGTTGACATGTCCTTTCTTTTTCTGAAACCTTTTTAGACATCGGACGCCTCTAGCACACACGATATAACTTCCTGTGAGAAACATCAGCTAGCTTACTCAGATAGCTCCAAGAAGTCACAGATTCAGTGATAAGAAACAGCACAACTTACTTGAAAATGATAAAATCACTTCAAACTTTTTTTTAGCAAATAACAACGATAAACAACTCTAGGTGTCGGGACTCAAACCCCCCCAGTGAGAAAACAGCTTGTAACAATAATTGTACTAACCTGGACTACACCAATAAATCACAGTTAGCAGGAACTGTTGCTACAGCTGTAACGATTAGTGGATTTATTGATAAGTGGAGGAAGAAAAAGGATAATCAGCAACTATATTGATAATCAATTAATCATTTCATTAATTTTTCATAATAAAATACCAAACATTTGTGTGTGATTTATTGCTGCATTTATTGTCATATATTAAAGTAAATTAAATAACTTAAGCCTGCCTCCCGCCATTTTTTTGACATTTCAAAGACTAAATGATTAATCAAATTATTGAAAAAATAATCAGCAAATACATGAATAAAATTTAAACCATTTGTTTTACTCGTTCACTTTAAACATGTGACGCTGAAGCAAAGATATGTATCCGATAACATGTTTGCTTTTGCCTGATGTTAATTTACATGAACAGCCTTAACTGTTATTTTCAATAAAAACAGCAAATATCTTGATATTAGATTCGACTGAACGGCATAGAGATTTAATTCTCATCATGTCTAAGAAAAAACACATTAAAAGGCAAAGAAGCTGCACATAAACACAGCAACGCTTTCATTGCACAAGGTCCCGTCTGTCTAAAGTCCAGACATTAGGCATTGATGAACTAAACTTTCTGAGCCGCTGCTGAAACCGCCACCGCTGAGAGCAGCAGCTCCACTCGGCTCACCATGGAAACTAAATACACAGGGGGCACTCAAAGATTATGATATGGCAACTTTATGATTACTGTGCATGTGTGTCTGTGAAGGAGAAAGTGTCAAATTTTCCTGGTGCAGTTGTCTTAGACAAGTTTGTAAACCGGCAAAGAGCTTCTGATCTTTTGCAATTACATCATCCTCTGCAAAAACTATTTATCAGGTGAAACAATTTGAATTTGAATTCTGCAACAGGCTGAATATTTGACCAAAGCTGCAGGGAGCCACAGCTCTCTGTATCCTATAAACCTGATACTTCATGGCTTGAAAATGTCATTTACTCTGTGTGTTGCTCTCACCTTCCCTTATCTCTGCCAGGGCTGCTAGCTCAGAGAAAGAAAACAAACTTATATTTGCTCTGCTGCTATTTTGTCAAGATACGCCACACCAACCATCCGTAAATCCCAGGGTCCACTTTGAGGTGTATAATGTACTGTGGCGGGATGGAAAACCAGCCCAGCACCAGTGGAATAACCAGGTGATAGTCATAACCGTGTTACCCTTTTTTCAGCTGCAGCCAGCAGCAGTGAAAACAATATAAAAATGTTCTTACGGGCTCCTCTCATCTGCAGAAAACCATCCATCCAATCCAGAATCTACTACTGAAACCCTGGAACTGCAACGTTTCCAAAGATCACGTTTTCATGTTGAAACAAGTGTAGTAGTCATTCTGTTCTGTACTTTGGGCTAGGACTAATTCCAGGGAGTAAATCTGAGCATTGTTAAGGAGGTGGCACTAGTTTCAGGGAGATTCAGGTGTTGGCCGCAGTGCTGTCGGTCCTGACCGGTAAGAACATGTATCATCCCATCACAACAAGGCCGACTACAATAAACACAGCAACAGTAAACAGTGTTTTACAGCTGCATCTGTATCGACCAGGACAACCAATAATTAAAAAAGGAACAATGAGGAACAAACAAACAGCACCATCAGTGTTTGGGGAGAGCAGCTCCGAATAAAAATGAAAATGGGACCAGATGATTTCTCAGTATCTGCCAGGAATAGAGATAGAAACACAGGCAAATCATGCAGAGTAAAAATTAAACCAAAACACTATGATTGGTTTGGGCCACTGGCCGACCACAGAAATGCTCTGAATTCTCTGTTGACTTGTATCTGTGGTTCCAGGAATAAGACAATATCAGCCTCACATACATTACATAAAAATGACACAGTTGGTTGCACTCTTGCCTTTTATGTCCAGAACATCTTGGTTTGGTATGTTGGAAATGCTGAATCTATTAGTTGAGTAACTGATGAGTTGATCAACATTTAGTCATTTTTAAATAAAAAAAAAATACAAAAAGTTCACTGGCTCCAGCTTCTTATATGTGAATATTTGCTGGTTATCTTTGTCTCTGATGAGGGTAAATTGAGTAGTTTAGGGTTTTGAAGACATCTGAAGACGTTACCTCAGGCACTGGGAAACTGTGAAGGGCAATTTTAACTACTTCTGACATTTTGGACTAAATAATTAACCAGTTTGTTGAGAAGATTATCTAAATGAAAATGAAAATAATCATTATCTGGGCTCTAAACTCAATGACGAACCTAGTACCAAAGCCTCAAAAGGGTCCAAGAGGATCCAGGTTATGGGCTGGGTTGGCTCCAGGTTTTCCAACAGACCACCAAAGCAGGACCGAACGCTCCTACACTCAATATAAAAATCAATCAGACTGTATCTCACCCAGTGAACCAGGAGAGGACGACACTGACTGGACCAGATCTGTTTATTTTTATAGGCGCTCCCATCTACAGAAAACCTGACACATACTGTAAGTATTCAATGTCCAGGTGAGGATGTGTTTAGGTATGTGATCGATCAGGGTGTGTGTGTGTGTGTGTGTGTGTGTGTGTGTGTCAGTAACATATGACTCTCTGGTGACTTCAGTATATACAAGAAGATGCCCTGAGGACTGAGGGACTGTGGATCCATTTCCTCCTGCTGCCCTGTTTACTGGGAGATGTAATCTTATTCCAGCAAAGCTTCCTTCCTGTAACCCCCCTCCACCCCCCCACCACCACCCCCCCTACACCTCCTATAACTTAACACACACACTCATGCACACACACATCTCTGTCTCCACAAACATGACATCTGAGCATCCTTCTCCGCTGCAGGAAAGAACAGATTATTCAGAAAGTGGGAGGGTGGACGAACTGCATTCCACTGCACATTTTACACACGACACACAGTTCACTCTTCAGCCGTCATGGAGCATGCACTGAAACTGAAATAAAACAGGGAGTTGGAACGTGGAGGGAAAAAAGAGAGAGGAGGACAGAACGGACTGAAAACAGGAGGAGAGTGAAAGTTAGTTCTTTTGCTAGTTTGTAAAAAACCTTCCTTTTAAATGTGGCTGTGTGGTGATTAAAGCTGCACAAAGCCACGTTTTCTTTTTGAGAAAATACACTTGTGAATGTAACATCACATCAAGAGGAAGTGAGCCGATTTCAAATCTGTGTAGTCACCCAAAATTAAAGGTGCCATATGTAATTTTCTGCCGCTAGTGGAGCTAGCTAGCTGATGGCTTTATACAGAAGCTTTCATAAAGCTGTTATTTCCTGTTGTTCTTTTCTGAGAAACAACTAATGCAATTTAACATATAAAGAGCATTAAAAAAGGAATAAACAAAGTGATCTATTATTCTTAAACTGTCCATCAGGAGTCACACAGTGCAACAGTAAATCAATGGAGTAAGTTTGAACATCAATTCAAAATGGGCAAACCCCATCTGACACAACTGAAAGCTCATGAACTACTAAATGGACTTTGTGGTGAGATTATTTTGTTCTGTAGAGGATTTAATGTATTTTCCTACTTTCCAAGCAGCCATTGGTTTCCATTCATTTTCACGTGATAAGGAAATAACTGAGCAAACTTTACTCGTGATCAGCAGTTTGCAATAAATGTAAAGTCTTTAAAGTTCAGCTGCCATCAAACAAAGCTGTGTCATCAAGTGTTAAAGAAAACAGAGAGAGCTAATCAATTCTCCTTTGATTGTTTCTGCTCTGCAGTGAGTGTTTTCCATTTCGCCCGCCTGTGTGTTGGTGGTCTATGAAATCTCTGTGTCAGGCCGATAAAGCAGCCAGCAAAACAAACTGAACTGTGGGTAAGAAAGAGAGAGGTCAGCGTAACAACTACACTAAACAAAACAGCGCTCTGGGAGAACACAGCACAGACTTCAAGAGGATTTTGCAACTGTGGTGAAAACACAGTGTTTATAACGTCTCCTGTGTTAATGTCACCACAACACCAGCCTCACTTCCTGTCTGCAGGAGACTTCAGATGTGGAGATTAATGAAAACAGCATGCATAAAATCTGGATTAATCTTAATCCTTAACCTCTATTCAAGTTCAAATTTATAGTGCACTCCAGGTGACAAGGCTTTGAAGTTGAGGAAGCGCGGCAGGCGAATAAACCTGCCCAACCTGTGCAGCAGCAACAAACTGAAACAGTCCTGTTTCCTCAGGTGCTCTTCGAACAAACAAATACCGATCTCTCTAGTAATCAGCCTCCAGTCATTCTGTGGGCGCAGAGGTTCAGACGATGTGGAGCTGATGAAGACGTTTCTCACCAGGATATGTGTCATCATCATCACCTCAGGGCTTAAGGGTTTAGCAGAAAACAAAACAAAACAAAACAAAACGCAAGAACAAATGCTGCCTTCAAGTGCTGTCGGAAACATGGTATGAGTGAGCAAACACAAACAAAGCTAAAACACTGGTAAACAAGATTGAGCAAATCTGACATTTCCGCTTCACCACAGACGTAGGAACCAATAACAACAACTGTGCTGCTTTAGTTGGATTATACAACCACAGAAAATCAATTTATAGTTTTATTACTGCCACAATTTTGTTATTTCTGGGTTCTTCATGCACTTCATGTACACATATGAGTTCCAAACTGAAACCTGGCCGAACTTAAAATGCAAAAAACGTGGCTAAAGCCATGTTCAGATGGAATTTAAAGGGACAGTTCAACAATTTGGGTCATATATGTTCACTTTCTGCCAGAGAATTAGATGAGAATATGGACTCTCATATCTGACCAATAAATATACTATATTATAGCCTGGCAGCCAGTTAGCTTACATAAAATGACATAAAATGACATAAAAAACATAAAATATGACAAGCCATCTACATGCCTGTCTGAACAGATGGGTTTTAGTTGCTTTTTAAGGATCTCAGACTTAGTGGAAGAGTATTCCAGAGCTTGGCCTGGTATCGATCTTTGCCTCCAACTCTCCACCAGAAAACAAATCAGCATATTTCCCCAAAGACTTCAGGTTTCTCATGTGTTTTAACTAAACCACTGAACCTGACACAGTAAAAACACAGAGTGGTTCAGAGAAAAGTTTAAGCTGTGTGCTATTCTTTCTTTTGGTTTTATTGGTTCTGGAATCACACATCTTGCCCCTGGCCCACTGGGTGGTACCAGAAGCAACGTACTATTTTCAGGCTGAACACCCATGGAGAGCTATTTGTAACGGCAATGTCTTGGGCGGAGAATGACATTCACCGCAGGGAGACGTCAGCACCATTAGCTGTCATCTACCCTGTGTGATTAACATCATAGTGGGAACTGGCAGCTTACAGACCGTTTTCACAAGGTTCCCTGGTTTGGAAAATGTGGTTGTTGTAATAACAGCTGAAGCGTCCTGGGTGCTCAGACACAAACTCTTTTCTGTGGCCGACCCCTGAGAGTCTGCACTTCCAGGTGTGTGTGTGTGTGGCTGCATGAATCTAAACCAAGATGTAGCTGAAAAAAGATATTGCAGGTCCAGCAATGGAGGAAATGTAAAGACCTTTGCTGTGTGTTCTGTGGCTGAGCTAACCATGCTAAAGTCCAGCAGATGGAGGCCAGATGAGGCTTTGGGGAGAAGATAATTATCCTGCACCACACCCAGACACTGGTGCACAGCATGCCACCCGATGACATCAGTCTTCTCCTGACAGGGAGAGATGACTGTGTGTGTGTGTGTGTTGGAATAGGTGAAGGACAGGTGAACAGATTGGAGTCAACAGTCCATGCCTGCACACTCATGCTGCCTTCAGCTGCTCCTCAAAATCTCCTGCTTCTGAGCTCAGACGTCATAAAGTGAGACTAGCATCACATCTGAAAGCTTTTTGAGGGTTAATAACAACATGGAGCCTGTAAAAAGGTAATTTTAGGGTGGATGTGGTCCTGTTTTAGAAAGTAACTGCAATGAAGAAGAGTAAACACACTTTGAACTTACATAAATCTTCCCAGTAATATCTATAACTTACATATCATTTGTTTTATATTATAATAAAATAAATCTTAATTCTAATTCTCACTCACATTATAAACGGTTCAAGTCATCTGAGGCCTCCACCGGAAGAGACAGAATAAAAGAAGGAACTTATTAACTACATTATACCTTCTTCCCCTTTCCCATCTCATTCCTTCCCTCTATTTATTTCTAAGGATGACACACAGAACTGCTGCTGCTGACATAAACTCAATGTCCCCGCCCGTCTGAGTGTTTGTGCAGCCATTATGCTCCTTTAACTAACAGCGCTGTTTATACTACACCAATAAAAAGTTACATAGCTTCCGTGTGTCTCCCTAATTTGTCATCACAGTCCCCTCCCTCCCCTGTTATCACTCGGCTATGCACCCATTTCCTATAACTGCTGGGGAAATGCTGGGAGTCCACAGTGTATTATTACCACATATAATGACGATGTGCTGTTTGTACGAACAGCTTCTTCAATTCACAGATATTATTATTTGTCATGTCACATCCAATTTTAACAGACATGGGCATGTTTTAATAAAGTTTTGTCCCTGAAAGTAAAAACCATCACAGCAACCCTTTATTAAAGGTCTCATATTGTATAAAGTACGATCTGCCTTTTTTTTATTTTTTATTATAAAGCAGGTCTAGGTTCAATATTAATGCTGTGAAAGTATCAAAGCCTCAGTCCATAGAGAAATGCACACAGCCTGTATTCAGACACTGAGCCTTAAAACGAGCCATCAGGACCTATGGCACTTTGTGATGTCACAACTATACAGTCACTGCCCTACACCGAGCCCACCCGGACACATCATCCAACATTGCAGGATTTAGTTTACCTGTTTACCTGAAATCACTCAGCCGAGCAGAGGTGAGGCTCAGAGCCTCTCTGTTGCATCTAAGATATTATGCAGCTCTGACAGATGACAGCAGCCCCCCCTCTCCCCCATAACATCCGCAAAACCAGCGCCGTTTATCAGTATTTTGATGTAGAAAATGAAAGTAAGGTCCTAAGTAGGAGTATAACAACTCAACCGGAGCAGTGCATTACAACATTTGGCACAGGCATGAGGTTGTTAACCTGCAAGGTAACTTCTCGGAGGTTCATTATGAGCATTACTAGTTGACTGACTGTAATCAGGTAATCATCTACTGGTTTTTTCAGGGGAACTGTCTGCAATCGTGCACAGACATGCAGGTGTTACCATGGATACAAAATGATCTTTCATAATTATACGGATCCACTGTATTTCAAAATAAAGACAGTGGACTGAACATAGTCATTACCCTGGCGAAAGCACTGGTTTGAGGGGACTGCTTCCTTGATCAGTGTATGGATCAGGGACATTTAACAGTAGCTTAGAATTTGAATTCAAGCTAAAATCACATATCTACCATCTGAAAATCGTGGGGTTGGTCCATTTTGTATTCTCATAACACTGCCCGAAAACTTCATACCATTACTACAGGAGCTATTTCTACATAGCCAATGTTGGAAAGCAACCCTCGTGTTTTGCTCCTACTTCTATCACTTCCACTCTTCTACTGAAGTTAGCATGCTAACCAGCTAGCGACTCACTGTAGCATCCAATCTGCCCTGAGAATGTAGCGCTGCTCAGAGAGCGTATTATAACCTCTTATCCTTTAAATGCAACAGTGGCCGAACCTCTCATCAAGCGACAATCACCACCACCTGCTCCGGTAAGAAGCTACGTTTGGCAGCAGAGAAAACTTAAAAATAGTCCCTTTAATACGATTCCTCACTTTGCCACAAACCTTGAACTGCACCAGGGCCTCTGCGAGTCCACAAACCCCACTTTGAAAACCCTGGGTAAACAGAACCTGCAGTGAAGGTGCATCAGACAAACACAAGTCTTACTCTTCCTTTTCCTGCCCTTTTTCTCCTTTTCCCTTAAAATTCACACCATCCCGAGTGAGTCATCCATCCTTCTTAGGACACTTGTTAGAGGGAACTAACCCCACCCTGCCCCAGGTCAGTGGTTGTGTGTGTGTGTGTGTGTGTGTGTGTGTGTGTGTGTGTTGTAGGGGGGTAATTAAGATAATTAGCTCAGAATATCAACATTGTCAACCATCTCCAGGCGAGAGAGTGAGTCAATCAAAGGTTGAGATAAATAATGAAACACATAAAAGCCTTTCTCCCCGAGCGTCCGCTGCTTCCAGGCACATTCAGGTCATGTAAAGACAACAATAGCAGAACTGAGTTTGTTCATCTCAGGCCAGTTTTCTCCACTGAAGGTGTTTATGGGGAGTTTTATTCTTTCCCGCACTGTTTCACTCGTCATGATTAATTTCCTGTTGATGTTTGATTTATTTGTATCTGCAAGTTTTGCAAATAAACTACACAAAGTCTTCAATTTTCTTACATTTTCAAAATTTTTTTGCACAATAATGTGTTGATTTTATATATTAAAAGCATCAGGGCCTTTGGCTGACATGCTGACACACACACACACACTGAAAGAGACACCTCCATCAAGCTGCTGGTGGGATTTTCCCACTGTTCCACCACTCAGCTCATCAATCACACTTCTCTCCATTTTCATCACTCACCATCAATCAGATCAACTCTCTCTCACACACACACGCACACACAGGGTTTCTGTGTTTGTGCGTGGTTGCCGGCGTGTGCTAAGGCAAAGGCAGTAATCGGGTTAAACCTCTCAGTAGCCCCCCCCCCCTTTAGCAGCGTCTGCTTAATCCAATCGCCTTCCAGTAAACGCCTCATATGCGCTGGGTTGCCCCGGTAACCCAGTCCCAGCCCTCTGGTACACAGATCGACAGCCTCGCGGCTCGGCACGGAGAGAGTTAACACACAGGAGGTAGGAGGAAATGTTGGCTGGCGTTCTGTCCTTATCTGTGAAGTGAGCTAAATGGCAAAGAAAACAAGAAGGTCTGAGAGGGGAGAGCTGTAAACTGTGGAGGCCTGATACCACGGAGCAAATAACTCAGGGGGGGGTGAAGGAATAAACTCTCTGTCTTTTGTCCTTCCTTTCTGATACTTTGGTATCAATGAGATACTTTATCTTGAATGTTGTGATTGAATTTTCTAAAGTTATTTGACCGCTGTAGCTAAGTGGTTTTTAAAACACCACAATAAGAAATGATTGATATGAGGAAAAAATCTAATGATATAGGCTTCGTCTATATCAGCCAGCGTCATGTTCAGCAGAACACAGGACACGCCCCATGAGGTGAAAATGATCAGCTCTTCTGGCGCAGTGTGTGTGTGACACGTTACACACATGTATGAACGTATGAGACATTAAGAGAATATACTGCAGTCTGGCCTCGCTGGATGACTCACACTGAGCCCACATGTGAGGCTGTGCCATTACAGTCAACACTGACATACAGCAGCGCAGGAGACGAGCACACACACACACGCACACACAGATATAATGTAGATGGAGCTGATGGGACTCTACATCTCGCTACATTTGCCCTCCCATCATGCTTTGCAGTGTGACTGATGACTGATGAGGTGGCGAGGGTTGCAGCACTTCTCTGCGCCATATGTTCCTGTCGTCAGGGAGGAGGAGGAGGAGGAGGTGGAGGGAGGAGCAGGTTGGAGGTGCAGAGGAAAGCAGATCCAGTGCTACATCTTAAACTTGCAGATGCGAAAATCTATTTGATTGTTCCTGTTCAACCACTGGTGGGAAATCTCCTCCCACATTAAAGAGATAGAACAAAAGTACTCAGTTTAATCTGAAGGGTCCTCCTCTCCGAGCCGAGCCAACACAACAACCTCCAACCCCAGCCACCAATCTAACATCAGAAAAGTCAAACACCACTGCTGATGTCACCAAACAGCGCTGTCATGAAAAAGCGTCTTGAGCTGCAGGTCCTTAAAACGCGAGCTCCAAAACTCACCAAACTCTTTAAATACTTTAGTTTGGATGATATCAGCAGACATCACTACTGTCATTGTGGTCAGGTTGAAACGCAATAATGGAGTCACTAAAAAGGAGATTTGTCCACGAGAGATCTACTGTGTGTGTGTTTGTATCGGTTTATGTAAGTTTTGTTTTTAATAAGGCATCAAGGACAAGAACCTCTGGGCACAAATATCAGTCTTCATGGTTCCAATAACTGACGAAAGCGCTTCATTAAGGCTTCGAAGCGAAACTTCAGGAAGTGCTGTTCACACTCCTCATATGAAGTGTGACTGGAGTATGTGGTGTATGATTTTGCATCACGACGACGCAGCAGGCCAGCAGAAGAGAGCGCACATGAGCAGCCAGTATTTCAGCGAATGAAAATATGTTGAACAAAATCAGGAACTTACTCATGGTGGGAATCCAGGAGTGGGGGGCAGGGTGAGGCCCAGGTAGGGCGGGGCTTTGGACAGGTGAGGTTATTCTCCACTGTGTCTTTCCTAGAGGCACTCATGACCTGGGGAGGAAAGAGAAAGCATGAGATCACCACTGTGTACGCCTGATATCCACTGAACAAGAGCTACACCATGATGTTTAAACTGGCTGCTTGTTATTATTCAGGCTCCTTCAGACACTAAGAATACCTGGTGTCAGTGTGATGAAGACAGCTTGAAACATGGTCCTGCTTTAGTTATTGCTATTTGGATAATCGATTAATCGTTTAAATAATCTGTCAAGAAAAACATTTTCTGTTTTTTCAGCTTCAAATGTGAGGATTTGCTCTGCTTCTCTCTTTTATGTCACTCTAAGTTAAAAAAAAAAAACAAAAGGAACATGAAAACATCACCCATGATTTTGAAAAATTGTGATGGAAATTTTTGACTATTTTCCAACATTTTATAGACAAAGGAGAAATCAAAAAATAACTGACACCTAAATAGATAAAGGAAATAGACCCAGTTTCTTCCAAAGCACACAGATACATTCATACGTCACTGAAATAGACAAACACAGTCTCAAATCAACTCACATTCACATGTGCACACACACGGCTGATTAAGGATGTGGGCCTGCTCATTAACATCTTCACCGGGATAGAAATGGCAGGGCGCAGGGTCGGTGAATGAGCAGTGTGTGTGTATGTGGATGAGCGCCCATCCATCCGAATCAACCCGGTCACTGGACTAAATAACAGTAATCTGATGATAGTGTGCAGTAATAATGGGTAATTTGATCACTCTGCAGATGCTTACAGCAGGATGAGGAGGGAGGGGGGGCAGGAAGGCAAAGGGTATGGGGAAATGATGCAGGTGATGTAGAAATTAAGCCACCCCCCCCCCCCATGTTGCCATGAGCACGGCCGCTGCAGATGCTGAAGGATCCAATATCCTCCAGGGCTGAGAGCGGAAAGCAGCACAGGTCAGCAGAACGCTTCAGAGGCGGAGGGAATGACAAACAAGCAGCACAGCAGCAAACTGTGCTCAGGTCCATTCACACTGAGGATGGAGGGAGAGCCGATGCCCCGCTTTGATCACTGTTATCGCCATCATTACCATCCACACGGAATTCACTATTGGGTTTGGATAGTATGAAAACTATTACACAGACTTAAAGTGCAGCAGTGGTTCGATTGTGGGTGAAGTTGTTACAGTGATCAACAGCAACATTTTGATATGGAGGCTGAGGAGGACAGTTCCTCACCAAGGTAATGTGCTCAGGCTGAAACTAATTATTACTTTGATTATTGATTACACTTAAAAGTTCCATATTCTGTAAAGGTAGATGTCCATGTGTTTATAAAGCAGGTCTAGGTTCTATATTAATTACTGTGAAAGTATTAAAGCCTCAGTCCACAGAGAAATGTGAGATATAATACACAGGAATGTTTCACCATCACACTGGACCCAGATCAGCTTCAAACTCAGTCAAACTCTGCACCTTCATCATTCTGCACAGTGAAGGACAAACATTCAAGAGGAGTAATATTCATCAAATCACATTTTTAGTGAAGTTAGATGAAA
Source organism: Trachinotus anak (assembly GCF_046630095.1). Lineage (NCBI taxonomy): Eukaryota > Metazoa > Chordata > Actinopteri > Carangiformes > Carangidae > Trachinotus > Trachinotus anak. The sequence continues at coordinate 18,289,857 of NW_027273869.1, read as the reverse complement.
GAAAACCAGCCTCAGTTTATATTAATAAGATTTTAACATTCAAAACTAATTCATTTCCTTATCAGCACTGTGTGTCAGATTTGATTGACGGGGACATTGAGTTTCTATGGCAATATGAGCAAACAGGCAGTCCTGTCCAGGAGCTGAGTCCAGGACTGAACAGTGATTTCTGCTTCTCATGGACTCACAATAATACAGAAAGCTGCCATTAAATGTTTGAAGTAATAAAGTAAAACATTTTAAAGGGAGAATTTACAGTGCAAACCACAGAGCAAAGACCAGGTCAAACATACACAATACACAAAATCTCTCATGTGAAATACGGTTCTAATGTTGGCAGATAATTGTGTGTTCATGCAAAACAGCATCACTTTTAATGAGAAATGTGTTTTTAATGAAGAGCTTCCAAGACGACAGAATGTTTGTAGGTTTGAATTCATCTCCCAGATCAATTTTCCCTCCTTTTCGATTTCCCACCAACAATAAGAACACTGTGTAGCGCAGGACGAACAAGAGTAAGAGTCTGAATAACAAACATACAACTTCCTAAAACTCTTCCTTCAGCCACGACATGTAAGACTGACACACAGGCAGTGAGATCTCAGAGGAACAGTCTTAGCGCTGAGGCTGTGATCTGGGATTAGAGCCACCATATGTCCACCTCTGCCCGAGCTGGGACATCAGCCAGTTATCGGGACTGAAACTAACGGAGCTGTGCTACAGGCAGCCAATCAAACGCACCCTCAGTGAGGCGCCGGGGTCGGTTTAAAGAGAGACATGAATTCTGGGGTCACAGGCTCCGGTTCTGTGTCTGGAAGGTCACAGACAGAGATGTTATGTGTGGGAAACATGTGTTTGATTACAAATTCCCATATTAATGATCAAGCAGTAGGATAGAGAGCGATAACAAACAGAGCCGGAGCAACATCTGCACAGGCAGCCTCCAGGCTTCACCAGAGCTGTAACAATTGTTCAGTGCTGGATGTTTGGACTCTTCATGTGGCCTCTGGTTGATAATTAGGCAGCCTTCATCCTGAGCCGACTCCTGTTTCTCCACAGGTTCCACACAAAGCTTCATTAGTAATATACAGTATTTAATTACAAACATTATGAGTCTCATCATCATTGTTACTAGAATCACCTCCTCCTGGTTGTTTTTCTCCACCAATCAGCCGAGCTGCAGGAAACATGGTTACAGTCTCTTCTTCCTGAGTTACAGCGCTGAATAATGGACAGAGGAGTTTTTGCACAACATTATGATGTCACAGTGAAGTTGACCTTTGACCTGTTGGCTATAAAATGTCATCACTTCATTTTATCCTCATAGACATTTGAGTTTCTTGAGTCATAATTACTGAATGAATCTGTGAGCTATGGCCAAAAACATGTTTTGTGACCTTGACCTTTGACCACCAAATTCTAATCTGTTCATCCTTGAGTCCAAGTGGACCTTTGTGCCAAAATCAAGAAATTCCCCACAAAGGTGTAAATGAGATATCGTGTTCACAAGAATGGGACAGACGGACAAGCTGAAAACGTGATGCCTCCGGCCCCGACTGTCGCCGGCGTGGAGGAATAATAAAATAAAACTGCTTATTTTTGAATATTCTGGCACCACAATTGTCAGACTCTGAGATAGAGAATGACTGTACAAAACAATCTCTACTGGCAGCTCCAGTCTGAAATCTATTAACTTCAACAACCTCCTGTATCTGCTGAGCACTGTTCAAGAAACAAGACCTCCTTTGTTGTGGTGTTGTAAACTCAGCTGGACGGCAGCTGTGAGCATGTGTAACTACTGTTATGGTGTGTTAAAGAGTAACCATGCAACCTCAGACTGGTTAGACCTCTCTGAAGTGAATTAACCAGCCGTTGACGTGAAGCCAGCCCAAACCGACATCTGAGTATCACAACAGAGAGCAGGCAGCTGGTGGCAGATTGATCCAACATTATCTGTATCGGCCTTTATAAGCCCATATTGGCCAAACACCAGCATGTTTGTTGGACATGAGGTTAGTTACATCTGATAAAGGGTCAGGAGCCAGTGCAGCTCTCTCTCTCTCTCTCACACACACACACACACATACAGAGGCCAAAGAGTGGCTCGGCATCTGGTGGTGTGTTGTGTGCTGCTCCTCTGAAGCCAGGCATTAAAACAGAGAGCGGTGGACTGAGCCAGCGGGGATCAGTGGCCAATAAAGACGGGTAGCACCAGCAGCTCGGTGCCAAGGCCTGGACAGCAGTGAGGGAATGCAGGAACCATGTGTGTGTGTGTGCGTGCCTATGTGAGTGGACTACATCTGGTATGTGGGTGGGCTGCCTGCCTGGTGAAGTCAGTCGAATTCTGCTGCACCGTACTGAAATTCCTCTCATATTTCAGCAAACCTGCAAATTCATGGAACCTGCAGCTTTTACAAAGAAGCATTTGACTTTTTAAAGGAACAGTTCCACATTTGAAGAAATTCACTAATTTGATTTCTTGCACAGATACAGGACTTTTATCAATCTGCTCACCAAGAAAGTTAATAAGTGCACTGGGGAAATGTTGAACTACTCCTTTAATACAACTAGGAAATGGATTTAAGTCCAATTTAATAACCAAAATAAAAGTTCACAAGAACTGACATTGCCTGCTACTGCTGAATGATTTGTCTGTTAATTAGTTGGGAGACAATATTTTCATCAGTTGGAAAAAATAATGTAATTATAAGATTAATTGATAATGAAAAGAGTTGTTATTTGCACAGCTGATGAAGGTAATTAAACTAGGATAGCTGTAGTTTACTAAAGTGAAGTAAAATCAACCCGAACAAACTTAAAATGCAGTTAAACTGACTAATTTTTCTGTCTTATTTAACTTATTTTTTACTATATATGATCACGCTCATAAAAAAAAAAAGGAAACACATTTGGGCCTCAAGTATACTCCCTGAGGATGTGCACGCAGACAGCTGCAGCACTGCAGACATGTAGTTGTTTCCTCGGGTCAAGAATGAAATAGAGACTGTCTGTATGTAGCTGAAAGAGAGAGAGAGACCTCGTAAAGTCTCTGTTGCTATGATACAGACATTCAGCTGGACAAACCTGCATTTGAGTTTTGGGAGCCACCACACGGTGTAAAGCCTGGCAAATAAACTGCCATATCAACAACACACACACACACACTCACTCAATTGTTTCTGGAGAGGCTCAGCAGATGCTGTAAGAGAGATAGAACCCGAACAGAAGAAGGAGATGAACTAATTTGTGGCTGTTGACCCTGACGGCTGAGGAGCTTTTTCCATTTCCTCTCTGTCACTGAGCCACACATCCACCAGCAGCCTCCAACTCTGCACTTTTTTTTAAAACCAGTTAGAGATTTTATGCTCTTTACCCAATATGGGCAAAATGATTAGTGTGTGCAGATCGAATGCTTTATTCAGACCAGGTACAAGACAGCGGATTGAACAGAGGAGGAAGTAAAAGTGTACAAATGTTAAAACAGCTGAGACATTTTTAACTCATTTATCAAGCAAAAATACCAAACAACACTAGTTTAATTTTTTAAATGCGAAGATTTGCTGTCTTAAATTTATTATTTTTTGCTTTTAGACAATTGGTCAAACTAAATACAGAGTGTAAGGCAACATAAGTGAATAAAAAGCACTTTAAGTTGCAGCTTTAGACACTTATATTTTTGGTAATGTTGTAAATGTTGCATTACAAGTACTGATTATTAAAATAATATGGGTGGGAAATACACTTACCTATTATTAGCAGAGTGCAAATGTGCCTCACATTCACTTTAGGTCCTGAAAATGCCAGAGTGCAGCGACTATGTCTAAAAGTCAGCAGGGGGTTTTGTGTAAAAAGGTCAAGTGTTGACAATAGTGTACCGGCAGCTGGGCGGCTGAAAAAGCTGCAGGCTCTACCCGGCTGAAGAGCCTGTGAGCGAGACACTGGAAGCCTAACAGCTGTGCAGGTGAGGCTCTCTGTCTGACGTCTGATCACAGAGCACAAAGACTCACAGCTACTGTCTGTCCACAAGCACTTGTAATGCAATGCCTGAATAAAACATTAATGCTCTACTTACTCGCCTTTAACGGGAATGTTGCTCCTATTCCTCTATTTTGCATCGGAGCTGGGAAAGGGCTGATCCCAGAAAAACAACTCAGCAGCAGTGACACAGTGGCTCCAACTAAAAGCTGATAAAGCGGATAGTCTGACCCTGACACATCCTGACACGCTGCTCACTTCATCGCAGCCTGGCGCTCCATGCAAACTCAAGACTTTAACCACATTTTTATGACAACAACAGTGATAAGCAGACAGAGGCCTGCAGAGGAAGATATATATTTTTCTGATTAAGCTGATTTTTATGTGGTTGATTTGCTTGATACTGTGGCATCAACTTTACCCTCCACTTAATCTAACCCTCCAGTCCTGCATGTGGACTACAAGGTTGCAGGTCTTGAAGCTAAAGCGGTCACAGTAGTCGTGCAACACCACTCCAAACGCCTGGTGTTTTCAAACCGTAAAGCTCCTGACTACGTTAAGCCGCATTATCCTGAAGTGGGATAGGAGGGATTGAAAGACACACCATTGTCAATCCAGCAACATTAGGATATATGATTTCCTTACACAATTTTCAAAATAATACATCAGTTTTTCTTTACGAAGACCTCTATTATGAGCTGATATTGACTCGGATGTATTACGCTGCTTTCAGATGATGAAATATTGCTTTAGAAATGATCAGATATTCACTGATTTCAAGTCTTAAGACTCTCTGATCAGGGTACACACGTTGCGTTGTGTGTAAGTGTACTGTATGCTCTTATATTTGCATTTATGAAGTGTTATTTTCCTTTACTGTTCACTGTTCACTGATAAATTGCTCCATATTGCTCCAACAAGCACATTTGACCCTGAAACCGACACGTTTCGCGCTTTTATTTTGAAAACGACTCGTCTGATATCCGTGTTTACTGCAGGTCTGAGCGCACCTTGTTGACAGGTAACTGTGTCCCGTCCCTGCTGAGGCGGGAAATAACACACGGGGCTCAGCTTCACTGAAGCACAGGCGCTAAAACAGCTTTTAAACTGTAAACAACTGAGCTCCTCGGTTCATTTAAACGATGCAAACGCAGCTGCAGCTCAGCGCTCATCAGAGTGATTGACAGGCCGTCACAGCCAATCAGGGCCCTCGGAGCTCGCCGTCACCGCCGACGGGAGGCCGTGATTGGTGCTCCCACCGCATTGATTCCGTTGCGGGAGGCTGCCCGAGGGGGTTTCGGCCGAGTCAACGTCGCGACAATCCGCCGAAATACGACCGGAAATACGGCGTTTTGATATTCAAAATAAAATCGAGCCGCTTTCAAACGTTAGAGAAAGGCATGAACTTTATTCTACACCTGAAAATCACTGGAGGGTTTTTATTATTATTATTTTTGTTTGTTTGTTTTTAATGTAATTTACTCTGGCCGTGTTTAACTCATTTGTTTTCCTCTATATTAAGGTCATATTTACTGGGTTTTACATATTCAAACTAGATCTATGGAAAAACCGTGTGAACGTTCTCATGTGAAGAAGAAGGTGAAAACTTCAGGTTTTGTCAGGGGAGCAAACACACACTGTTGGCGGTTTATTAGGTGCACGTAGCTAAAACCAATGCAGTGTAATACAGCAGTCCTGCTATAAATCCCCCCCTCGTGAAGGTTATAACGCTGAGTTTTTACTGAAACTGTGTCTGAGAGGTGTTGATTCAAACGCATGATCATCCTGGAGGATGTAGCTTGTGATGCTGTGGAAGTGTATTGCATTGCTCTGGGATGTGTTTCTGTTATTTAACCAACTCTCACTGATGTTTACAATGATCAGAATAATAGAAACGCCTGCTTGTATGATGCTGTACGACCTAACAGCTTCACAGTACACCTCTCTGGAATGATTTCAACGAAAACTGAACGACAACTTTCACAAAGGTTGAATTTATTGTAGAGCTGTTGTATATAGCAGCGAGTTATGCTTGTAAATAAAGACTTTTATTTTGTAGGATGATACCGGAAGTCGCTTTGTTCTGCTCTGTTAGCTCAACAGCGGTGGGTTTGGCTAGGTAGGCCTCAGTGAATACAAATAAGCACAAAGTTTACAGTAATAAAACGCAACGTACCCGCTTTCGCAAACGTAAAACAACCGGAATAATTTAACAAAGTCCAAAAAGCTCCGTCGCCATGTTTCATTTCACTTTGAAGAGCTGCCGTGACCGGGCTGCCGTCATTCAGCCGCTTCGGTGCAGCGACCGTCCGTCCGACAGATGCGTCTCCGGAGCTCGACAAGTTCCCACCGACAGCACCGCGGCCAGCGAGCTCTCCACACGCTCACCTGGTCTCCACTCGACGGGTCCTCCTCCTTCACATCGCTGCGGGTAGTTCCGCGGCCGCAGCGGAGCAGAAAACGTCCATGGTCCCGTAGCAGGAAGTCCGGGGCACTTCTCAAACTCTCCGTGTGGGAAGCCGCGCAGGATCCCAGCCAGGTAGCAATGCGCCGCCCGCCGGGCTGGGTCTGATCTCACCGGCTGGATGCTGCCGCCGCTGCAGCTCAGTGCGGCCTGCGACACACACACACACACACACACACATGCACACACACGCACACACACACACACTCACTCCTGTGTTTTTCTCTTCTTACAGTCTGTGCTGTGCTGGTCAATAAAAGATAAAACATCATCATAATGTCAACCGCATTTTATCATTATAATTATCATTAAAAACAACAATAAACACTTATTCTAATGTGTATTTATTTATTTATTTTTTTAAGGGATTTCAAACTTCAGCCCGAGTTTTATTCACACTTTATTTCTCCTTTATTCTCCTTTTCTTTTAGCCTCTGTGTCAACAAGAGAGAGACCTGTAATTTATAAGGAAATACACATAAACACAATTTACAGCGAAATGTTAAAGTAGCACAGCCTTACACAAAGACAATTATAGTCCTCGTGGAGCATTTCAATGTGAAGTTATTCCAAAGTCAGCTGTGAATAAAATGAAAAAGGATTCAATCACATCAGTTTGTTACTGGTTTTAATAGAATCACAAAGCTATGCAATGAAAATTCACATAAACCTGCAATTAGTGGAAACATATTCTCTATAAATAAATGAATCATTCGAAACATTTATAAAAAATAAAAAAAACTAACTATCAGAACTGGGACAAAAGAAAACCTGGATATTATAGAGTTAAAGCTTATTTCGCTTCACCCAGAAGAGGAATCAGCTCCACAGTTTAAAAATACTCCTGCATTCCCATCATAGTATTATTAGCAAAAATGTGCTTAATGTATCAAAAGCAAAAGCACTCAGCCTGGCCCCTTCTATATGGTTCTATATTATTACATATATTTTATTAATTGAAATGATTGATGCATTTATGTTTGAGCAGCAGTTTAATGTTGTTGGCTGAGCTTGAGTTTATTTGTCCATTTTGATGCAATTTATCTTTCTTTTTTTATATTGTCACATATTTTGTTTGTAAAATGTAAAATCTTCAAAGTTATGAATAATTTAAAAAAAGGACCTCAAAGCTGTATTTACGCCCAGTAGGCCTGTTGAGTTAATGAACTTTCACTGCTGCAAGCAAACTAAGAAGTAAATAAATGATTTTGTGAAACTAATAAAATTTCATTTTCAGATTCGATGCGATCGCGCAGGATCGTGTGAGGCGAGATCAACTCAACATAAGATTAAACCAATATTTGTGGCGTCCAGTTTCATTTGTATTCTCACACAAACACCACTCGTTTTGTTGATGAGTGTGTGAGCGTCCACACACTCCACATATTGTGTTCACATTACAGAGGAAATCGTTATCACTGTTGTTTACGTAACAACACAAAGTTATCTGCTGATGAAATAATAGATTATATAGTGATATGATATTGTAGATGGAAACCTGATAGTAATCAGCCCTGTCGACCTGCTCCCTGACATCAAAATCAATACTTCAGATAAAGGAGGACGTAAACATTCATTTGCCTTTTTAATACTTCTGCTTTCTGGCAACATAAACATGACATAATCTTTATATCACAGCTACTTGTCTGTCTGTCAGTGAGTCTGCTGACCTCTGGCAAATCTGCTTCTGTAAGTTCGCACTGACCTCTATAGGCAGAAAGTGTGCGAGAGCTCTGCCGGGCCAAATCACATGTCTGCTGGAGACACAGTGGGAGTGGACAGGAGGAGAAAAAAAGACAGAGGGCAGAGCACTGCGGCGTTCGCAGATATCTGTTCATCAAAGGTCTGGCTGTCAGCAGCTTGCAGCTTTAGTGCAGGTTTGGACGTGAAAGAAAAGGAGAGTTGTGTTTTGCTTGTGGCTCATACTGGCAGATTTCTGTTCTTATAATCAGTTCTTAAAATTCATTCAAGCTGAGTTTGAAAAAACAGGAAGGAGGAAGTATGATCACAGGCTGTTAGTGGCATGATTCTGTGTAAAAGGGGAAAATAAAAGGCTGTAGTGAAATTCAACTACCAGAACCGCTTGGTTGAGGTTATTGCTGCCAAAGGAGGTTCAACCAGTGAAGTCCAAGGGTTCACTTACGTTGTCCACCAGCACTGTGAATGTCTAATGGGTTTGATTAATAAAGACATGAAAGGTTATCACTGTTTGTGTTGTATTAGCTTAAGCCCATTGTGTGTGACGGTACTCTTGACTTAGATGAAGAACAGATCACATTTTATGACCAGTTCATGGAGAAAACCAAGTCATTCCAAAGAGTTCACATACTTTTTCTTGCCACTGTCGATTTACTGAGGAAAAAAAAGGAAAGAAAAGGCAGGATGGTGCTGTCACTTGCAGATTTTCTCTTTGAAAAGGTTCTTAAGTTTGACTTTCATGCCTCTTAGACAGCAGGAAAAATGCAGGGAAGAAGTGGTGGAGCGATCACGAGCGACAGGTTGCAGCGGTAGATTTAATGCAACTAAGACACGTTGGGAAAGGAGAGGCAGGACGGTCACGACAGGGCTGCAGGCTTCTGTTTAAAAAGTTCTGTGAAAGTTTTAAATTTGACTTTATTTTATCTGCAGTATCCGTGCAGCTTATGCAAGAGAGGACATGAAAGTTGGGACGATCGTGACGGGACAGATTTCTGTTTAACAAGGTCTTTAAAAGTCTTAACGCTGTCTCAGTCTGAACATCCTGCAGATTCCCTGGCTCTCCTCTCCAGCACAAAGCTGCAGAGCGCCGTGTTGAATGTGCTCAGTGCGGTGCAGCTTAGTTCAGCCAGGCTCAGTCTGCTGTTGTGTTTCACTTCTGTTACGGCAGGCACGGGGGCCCTGGAGGAGCCTTAAACACACACCCAGAGTGTATAATGAGGGCTGGGTATAGGGCTGCACTATTTGCTTGAGAGAGTATACTGTTTATAGAGAGGAAGTGAAGCCTCCTGGCAGACCACATTACGGACTGCAGAGCGCTGACTGGATCTACACCTGCAGCTTTCAAATGCAGCACATAAGAGGACAGCGTTGACTGTGACCTCCACTCTGTTTAAAGTGTCCTGTTTTCAAGTGCACGTACGATCTGTTCCGCACTTGTGTTTGTGTGTCAGTGTGTTTCCTGCATAAAACATTTTCAGAGCTGATTTTGGGATTAAATCCTGCTTTGTTTACAACCATGTTTGCTAACTTGGTTGTGGTTCCTTGTGTTTGTGGCACATTAGTAGTAATGTGTTTTGCATTGACAGCACCTGCATTTGTGTGCATGATAACAGCTGGTTACTTACCAGTCTTGCAAAGCGCTTCAGCCATCGTTGTGTTTAAAAGACGAGATTACAATAGGCCTCTGAGCTGCTGCTTCTTCAGGGCAGACTGGATGCAACAGTGACTCGGTATCGGAAAAAGACGAAATGGTCCAACGATGGCTATGTAGCAATGCAAAAGCTTACAAATACTTCCTTTAAGGAAACGTTCTTACTGCCACCACAGGATCTACTGAGTCTAAAAATAGTTGAATATGCTTTTTCAGTACAATCTTGTTCCTAGTTATTATTTTGTAGAATGTAAACTGTAAATCCCAGGTTTCCAAAATGCAGAGTACATAACATCAGTGTTCTTAATGTATCAAGGACCCTGGAGGAAGATCAGTTTCATATCATGAATGTGAGCTGCCTACAATAATTCCATTTAATGGTTACTGTCTTTTTTAGGTTATGTTTACTCTTTTTATTTTTTCCCATATTTACGCACTGCATGTTTTCTATTGCATTTTTAATGGCTGCTGTGAGGCAGGTTTCCTCTATAAGGGAGAATGAAGTAGTGAAGCAGAGGAGCCTATAGGATTCATGTGAGTTCACATGGCTTTTGGTATTTATGAGAAGAAATAATGTGTTTTTGGCCCTAAAACACCATCAAAAATGCAATAAGAAGTGCAGAAATAAAGGAACAAACAGACTCTAAAAAGGCAGATAAATTGAGTTAAGTTTGGTTTACCAACATCCGAGGTATCCTACGCCTGAGTATTGACTTTCCCCAACAATGTCAGACTCAATCCAACTCAGGGATTGATTTATTCATTTGCTGCATGTTGTGTTCTTTTATTGGACATGTCTGTCAGTTGTCAAGGACGCAGAAGGTAAATCTGAGGAAGCACAAACAGTGGAAACACACAAACAAGCTGCCAGTCTGAATGGGTGTGCGGTCTGTCAGTCAGTCAGCCTCAGTCCATCCTGAGTTTACAGCAGAGTGGCAGGAAGCAGCATCACTGCCAGCAGCTAATCAGGAGGCAGCGATGTAATGTGTTTTATGGTCCCGTATCTGACAGTGCAGACCTGTACCACTTACCTTGTTAGTGCCAGGCGTTACGGCCTATTTGTTATCCTAATGTGTCATGTGACCATGTTAAGGGGGCAATGAGAGGGACAGGATCCTGGCTTCGCTCTGCTGCGAGTGTTGATTTCATGGTCTATTAAGCTGGTGATTGTGGCACCGCTGTCTGCAACAAATTCTACATCGGTTCCACCTACGAGCGCTCAACACAACTGCACACCGTGGTGACACTTAGACAAACACACAAACAGGAGTATGGTGATAGTCGGAGCATGAGAGGACAGAACATCTACATTACCTGAATATTACTTAAGTGGAGAAGATCTTAAATAAAGGGTCAAACATCTTGGCTGCAATTTAACAGCTGATTTAAGAGATTTAAGTAGCAGTATGGCGAGACTGATAGTCTGATGTTGCCATGACGATGCTGTAGCGTATTCTTCTCATTCATTTGTCAGTGTAAATGCACATCTTGTGCAAATGTATATGCAGATTGGTGCTGGTAGTATGATAATGTTTTATAATGTTATAATGCTCCAATGTTTAAATGTCTTTTACTGCTTCAGACCAGACCACATTTAAAAATGATTGATTAAATTGATTGAAATTGTACCAGAATTGAACCTTTATTGGTTGGAGATGTGTTTATGTTGTTATGAACAGATTTGCATGAGAAGAGTTACGCAACTTTTCACTCTCAAATTGAATGAATACGAAGATGCAAACCCACTATTATATAAGAATGTGATAAAACCAAAGAGCTTTTGTAGTTTGGACATTCAGCAGCTGCACCATGAAAAAGTTGCTTGCTGGCATCAAAGAAACTTTGAGGAGATGTCATATCTTGACAGCTGCAGTGGCTCAGTGCAGGTTCCACTGTTGGTTTAACATCACAATTTAAATGATTATTACACCTTTTTTCCACCCAGCTTTACAAAACTGTGGTGCATATCCACAGGTAGCGACTGAACTGTCGCGGCACACAGGAATTAAAATGTCATTTATGGTGTTGTCACAAGTACAACTGTACCAAAACACACACAAACACACACACTTCTGGCAGAGATCAAAGCTCCAAAGACCGATTTGAGATCCAGCATACCCACACATCAATGAGGAATAACAGGCTAATGAAGGGCATGGTATACTGTGCTAATCTCATCAAAGAGCTTGCTATTTAAAACACACACAGCAGCATTATCCTCAGCTGGGCAACACTGTTTTTTTCACCATCAACTGGTTTTAATGAGGCAGACACGTGGCTTTACTTTCCTCAGTCGCCACAAGATGGAAGCAGCGCATCAGCTAACTCTGCTAACACTAAGCCACACCGAATGCACTGAGTCCTTTGGTAAATGTCTTTTATATATTGCTCTGGTTATTCCGTGTTACTGCTAACAAGCTTAAGCATTGCATAAGCATAACAATCCAGTGAATATTTTGTCTAACAAAAGGGGAATGAGTCACCTCATTTCTTCAAAGGGATGCATGAGAAATGGTGCGAAAATGTGAAAAAAAGACAGAAAAAGAAGAAGAAAAAAACTCTCCCCGGCCCTCCTTTGATCAACACTATAATTTAATTACCTGCATACCAAAGAGAGCCTTTATTTGGAACTTCAGTCTCAATCGTTTTATTATTTCTTCTATGGCACAAAAGTTAAAGTAAAAAAAAAAAAGTTTTCTCTTGCTCCTTGAAAGATGAAATAAATGTTAATGGTAATGTTATGTAGTCAACTCAAAATAACATATAAACACAAAGTACAAAACTTAATGTTAAAATGAATTTTAATTGACGCATTTTGTATTAAATTTGCCAAATTTTGGCATTAGTACTTTGATGGTCATACTGATGAAGTTCCAGTATAGTATAGATAGTAACTTCTCATAATGTTGTAATTTGTAATTTTTGTTAATGTTTTAATTACAAAAAAATGTAAGTTATTATTATTATTATTATTGTTAAAATTATTTTCTTTTGTACCTTTAACACAAAGTTTCAGCATCATAATCACACTGAAATTTTTATCCTCTTCATGTTTACCTGCATAAATAATAAAAAAAACAACCTGATGTGCAACTTTAAAATCACACTCTGAAGGATTCATTTGTGAGGCAGGTTATGCAACCAGGACCTAAATAATATTAAGGTCAAGAAACTCAGGTTTGTGGTGTATAAGCCAAGCTATCCCCCTCTTTTTCACATTTATTGTTGTCATTTAATTGAGGCTGCCGCATGTATGCCACTAGACTGGATGTTGAAATTGTGAGAACATGCTGAAATCCATTTTCTCTCCTGAATGTAGTGTGTCCTTGTGTGAGAAGTGGAAACAGACATGAAAAAAACATGTCAAGGACATGACCTCAGATGCAGTTATGGTCGTGATGTTGTTGTGACCAGGACAAACAGCTCCTTTCCTGCACTAGCTTCTCCTCCACCTGAACTACACTATCCTGCAAAAAAATACTGTTTTGAAATTCTAATATGTGCGGCAAACCTCCTTTGACCTCTGACCCCCTCTCTAAGGTAACTCCATCAGGGATGATCTGGCAGAGCAACAGCCTGTGCTGGTAGTTAATCTCCATTAGCTTAAATCAAACAGCTCTCTTCCTCTCATCCTCCCTCTGTGATCCTGTTCTGCAGCCCACTCCCTCTGCTTCTCTGTGGCGTCGGCGAGCACAGAGCACGCCGTCTACTTCCTGACAGGAAGGAAGTTTCCACATGTCCACTGAGAATGTGATGGATTGGAAATGGACGTGCATGTGTGTGTGTTCTCAACCCCTGTGGCATCTCGTTTGTACCTCTTGTGAAGATGAGAATAATAGACTGGCTGTGTGGTTTGGTGGTTAAAAACATATAGCCTGCTCATCAGCTGCATAATGCATTTATCTGTTTCATTTTACCTGCAAACCTCCAAACCACAGAAAACATGACCTGAATTAGTTCCACTGCTCTCACAACACTCTAAAAACATCACCATTGTTCTGATATTTCATTGAGTGTGACTTCTCTATTTTCATCTGCAAACATTGCCTCTGTGTTTGGGCTATTGATCCAGTATCACTGCTGCTGTCTGCTCACTATAAATAGTCTTGTACTGATTGTGGGATTTATTCATGTGTTATTCATTCTATGCTGCTGACAGGCTTTATGATGGGTGTTTTTAAGCTTTTTCAGGGAGAGAAATGTTTGCACAAAAAGGAGAAAGTGGTGAAAGAACAAATCTATGGTGTATGTGAACAGGTTACCTGGGCTTATTTAACTCATATTGTACAATTATTAGAAAAATTAAATGACATTTTTCACTTCTTAATTCTTCAATAGTGATTTCTGTTTTGTTTCGTCATGTATTCTTCCTTGCAGTTTTTATGTGACTGAAATCTTCTTTTAAAGAGCAGAATTCTGATGTTGCATGGCCCAAATGCTGTTTCAAAGGCTTATGAGTTCAGAGAAGGATACAAATTTGCAGAATCCTTGACATCTTCTGGGCTTAAAAATGGTCAGATTGAAAGAAACCGAGTGCTGCCAGTGGCAAAGTTGGCCTTCAGACAGCCACACTTGTAAAATCTCTCTTCATTTAGATTATTGTGTGGACCTTACCTTGAATTTTGAAGCATCCTGTGCAACAGCTGATGTAGTAGTCACCATCAGGCAACTCACCTTTTCCATAGCAGGCCGACTGCACCTTTTAAGGCTATGAATGTGTGTGCATACAACCTTTGTCTAAACTTTGTGTGCAAATACACATTGGCACGTAGCCTAGAACCCTCCCTTCATGGCTCCTTTCACATTTTTAAAAGTGATTCTATGAGAGGGAATAAAACCCACAGAGCTAAACGCTACAGAGAAAAAACATGTAAGAAAAATAAAAAATCTTAAGCTGCAGACATTTTCTTGAATTATAGACCACGTGTTGACAATATCAGAAGCTTATTGTTCGCCTTTCCTGAACCTCACAATCAATATTTAATAACAGACTTCGTGGACAGGTGCAGTGATGAAAGGAAGACATGCCATAATGTGCCAGAGAGCACATAATGTACAGCCACGTGGATATTGGTAGCATGACGTTATAAAGAAAAAAAATTAGAGCTTTGCAGGTTGCAGCTTTAGAAGGAATCTGCATTTTATCTGATTTTTATCAGAACAATACTAAATGTTTTTCAAAAAGCAGCCAGTATTGCCCAGATTGTCCGTTCTTTTTAAAGACTCCATTTTTAATACTGAAGTCATTCCTCTGAGGTAACCTTCAAGGAGTGGACAAAGAGTCTCAGTCCTTGTTTGGACACCTGAAACCCTCCTGGATATCTGTGAATGAAAGGTGAAAACTTTGACCTTTGACTTCTCTTTCCTCTCTCCCTCTCTCTCTACTGGGGATGCAGTTGTGACGGTGAGACAGTACGGGAGTGGATCGGACACAGAGAGTGGACATACAGTGGACAGGCCTCGCCCAGGACAGCGGACAGCACAGGTAAGGAGGACAGCGTGGGCCGATTCCTCGATGACGGAAAACTCACGGCGGCTAAGAATCCGCCCTCTTTTTAAAGCCAATTCCAGGGTGAGTCAAGTTTTTATCACCACAGCTGGTAAAAGCCAATTTACAGCGAGCTCTGGAGAAGTCATACGAAAAAAAAAAAGTATTTAAAAAAAAAAAAAAAAAAAAGTAAATCACTTAAGTCAAAATGAAAAAATTGCAGCACTTCAACATTATGGGAAATGTGCCAATTTGCTTTCTTAGTTGAGAGGATTGATACCACTCTAACATCTGTACAATAATAAGAAGCTGCAGCCAACAGCCAGTTAGCTTAGCATAAAGACTGGAAATAAGAGGAAGCTGCTGGCCTGACCCTGTCCAAAGCACCGCTAAAGCTAATTATTGTATTGATTAATATAGGCTGCACTGGCAACCTCATGGACTCTTAAGACACCAGGATGTTATCATCTACAGGCCCGGTCATATTAGCATTAAAAACACAGAATAAATAACTGCAGCTCAAATTAGTCAACTTTGACCTGTGAATTTACACAACTAACCAAGCTGTTTTCATATTATCTTCTTATTGGTTTGTGACCAAGCTAACTAGCTTACTGGCTAACAGTCACCCTAACCCTTGCTGGCTAGGAGAGCTTTCCCTTCATTAACTCTTTATTGTTCGAAATGAACAATAGCATTCCAGCTATTGTAGCCCCTACAACAGCGAGCTAGCTTCTGCAGCCTGTTAGTGAAGATGTGTATACGGGGTGACCAGGCCTCTCAACTCTCAGTGAAAATGCAAATACACAAATTTCCCAAAATGTCACATAATTTCTTTCAGCTTTTCTACACCCAGCTAACAAGAGTCTTATTTTCTGCTGATCAAATTTGGATTCCCAGAGTCCCGTCTTGCCACTTTTGGTTGGCGACTAATTTTGTCGACTGTCACGCAGCGACTTGGGCTCCACAGTAATATACATACAAAGACCTCGATGTATATTTACTATGTTTGGTGAGAACAGCATAGTGAGTTGTCACTGGGGATGGAGTCAACTTTACTATGTGGTAAAAAAAACAAAAACACGAACATGAGGGGGAAAGAGAGAGAGTGAGAGAGAGACTATGAAAAAAGGAAGAGTAAAGAGAGAAAACGAGAGGAGGTTGTGAAACAGTACAACATCAGACAGCCACTGGAACATAACAACACAGAGAGAGACAAGTATTAGGAAAAATGGTTTAATATAGGAGACAGAAGCAAAAAACTGCATCACACAAGAACATACGTTTACAAAAATAATTCTGACTGCTTCAGCTACACAGTTAGTTCACAGAGAAGGACAGAGAAACCGGAAAAATCTAAACAGCTAAAAGCAAAAAATTTCTAATTAGTTGATCTCTTTATTAAACTAATACATTAATCCACTGAAGGTGACTAAATATTTCTATTCCTTCTTTTTCTATAATTGTCTTATCGTGTAGACGGCACAATACAGAAGTCAAATGAAACTTACCGCTGTTGTATAGACAAACTTGCTAGAACTATTTATAAAGCAAAAATGAAAAAATCTGACACTCACCTACCCTCTGTTTTCGGAAAAAATAAAGAACGAATCAAGAAAGAAAGATAGAAAGAAAGAACAACACTCAAGTGAGGAAAAAGAAGTGAAAGAAATAAAGCCAAAGATCTTCTAGAAAATCTTATATCAAAAGCCAACTTTCTTGATGCCAGCTAGAAATCATACTCGGGGACCAGTCAGGGTCAGGCCACACCACCAGGCCAGACAGCTTTTTTTCTAAGATTTTTTTGTTGTATCCTTTAATCTCCAGTATAAAAAATTCCACTGGTACAAAATGCATAAGTACAATCAGTTGTAGAAATAGGAAAGCCTGCATTTTTTGTACTTTTTAAATCCCATCCAGTGACAGATTTCGAAGTGTTGTCAAACAAACATACATCACGCTTACAGGATCCACTGAAATGCATTGACTTTGGCTTCTCTCAAGACAATAACTTGGAAACTACTGAAAACCTTTTTGAGAATTAAAACAAAAACAAAAACAACAAAAAGGAAAAAAAGAAATTGGATAATTTCTACAGACAACAAGCTCTTTTTTACGGCACGGAAAGAGAGAACACACAAAACATTTTTCCTCAAAAAACTTGACATAAGCCATAATGCAAAGAAACGACAAGTTCAATTTTTTTTTCCTTTCAGATTTCATTGTTTGATAAATAGCACTTAAGATAATTAAGAAAGAAGGAGAACAGAGAAGTGAACAGTGACGAGATAGAAAGATTACAACGAGCATCGGCGATGACAGCCCCTGAGGTGAGCCGCTCGACAGAAACTCTGCTTCTACGACCCTCTTGTGCTTCGACATTGAAACAAAGACAAAGATGCTTCACACTAGACCGTGCAACATCAGGCTGTGTGCAACTTGGTGAGATTTGGCAATTTTACGACATAGTTTTTGGGACAGTTAAGATGTCTTCGATAACACGGACAGCCGCGTGCTGTGAGTCGACTCGAACGGCACAGATTATGTAGCCTCCACACTTAACGAATAAAAGTTAACGTGAACTGCGAGAGAGAGAGAGAGTGAGGTGACGATGTGAAAATGTGCAATCTTAGTTCTTGAATGCAAAGATTCTTGACGTTGCAGCGGTTGCGACGTGAAACCCACACACACACACTGGTCAGAAAGCTGGTCCATTACTGGGACTTCCTGTCCAGCTTCCGTACAGGTAGTTATGGCTGTTTGTGGCACTGCTCATTGTGTGTACTGCATTTAGGAAAAAGTCTGCTTGCCTCCCTCCATGAGATCAGATCAAGTCTGGTATTGGGTTTGGTTTTGAGAGGATAATGAAAGCTGTATTACCTTCATCTCGGCTGTGGCTGTTGTTTTGCCTGTGTGGACCTGCGGACATGACCCTTCCTCTCCAACCAACAAGCGCTTTATTTCCCCTGTCGCTATTCCAATAAGACGTCTCTTCACATAGCCCTGTTTCTAATAACCCCGCTTAGCCTGGGAGACAACAACCCGAGATGGAGAGCGGCATCCTTCAAACAGACGCCTCGTTTCCCTCCTCCTTCACTGCTGCGAGGACAAAACGGCCATTTCAGCCTTTCTGCTCTGGCCGATTGGACGAAATGGCGGAAGAGCGAAATCCAGACTTTGACAAGTGGGAGGTTAACTGTACACAAAAGTGAACCTGGACTTGGCACAAATCACTGACTGACTGACAACATCTTCTATTCTTATAATACTGATACAACGCTCCCTGGTTAAGGCGACTGGTGAGCTTCTGTAGAAAATAATGCTGCCTTTTTTTTTTTTTTTTTTGCAGACCGTAAACTAGGCTTTCAGGGAGGGGGAAAAGGGGCAGTTGAATAGACTGACAACATTGTGCCATGTAAACGGCTTGACTATGAGAATGTCAATAACACACTTTGGCATCTAAACATGATTTTGGCCCATTACACCACGAGACTTACATATGGAGAAGTCTTACAACCATTAAAAAAAAACGTCAAAGGATAAGTTCGTCAAGTTCAGCGACGAAATCAAATGAGTAGAAACCTGCTCCGGACCGTCCCGCCTCTCGTGTTTGACTACTCGACGACGGCATGTGCTTTTTCCTCAAAAGACTGAGGCTTGTTTGTGAATGAGTGAGTTCTTGCCCTGTGCTTACATCATGAAAGCAAGCGTGCTCGTTTGAGGTGATACACAAAAGTAATGATCCTTGCCGTCTGAGACAAATGGCGCTGGCTACAACTCAGAAACGTTTTGAACCTAACAAAAGGGATAAGAGGGTTTGGAGAAATAAGGCTTTGCGTATGACTCTCACCTCAATTTTTCGGCAGAGGAGCGGGATAGCGTGCGAGAAAACAATCAGAACAATGTATACTGGAGCCTGATGTCTGTGTTTGTGTCTGTGTGCGCGAGATACTAATAGAGAGAGAACAGGAGTGCAAAGATTTGTGGTAAGGCTTCGATGAATTAAACGGCTGTACAATGGCTAAAGATATCAGTGCGTGATTCTTGTGTGTTTTTTAAAGTGTGTGCGTGCACGCTGGCGGGCTGTAGCGGTTGCTGTAGAGGCTTTCACACTCAGGGGCTCTCATGCACAACAACAAAGTAAACTGTGAGGTCTGCACGAGAGTGTGTGTGTGTGTCCGTGTGTGCGTGTATATAGATATATATGACACATGGGCACTTTTTTTTTTTTTTTTTTTTTTTTTTTTTACATCTTTACAAAGAAAAAAAGCAAACATGACATTTTCAGGCAACAAGACCACAGAATAGCAAGTTAACAAACTCTTTTTTAAATCTATATTTTAAATATGAGGGATCCATACAAAACACTTATAATAAAATACCCATGTTATCAAATAATTTCACAAGAAATACACTGACGCGCTAGGCAGGAAGTACCTTCAGAATTTGGCACTAAACTCCACTGATCTTGTCTTTTTTTCTTTATAAGACATTTTGCTGAACAACAAAACACATCTAAATATTGTTTCCCACGAGAGAAATAAAATAATAATGACATTGATGCTTCACAAGCTGACATTATATATATATAGATATATTTATATTTATATATATTTTTAGGAATTTTATATAGCTAATTAACCAACAAGAAATTTAGCAAATAGGGACTCCTTAAAAAAAGAAGAAAATAAAAGAAAAAAAGTAACTATTATAGTAATATGAAAGGCTTTGTCTATTGTTCAAGTAAACTGATTTTTTAGTCTTCTCTTGAAAAACATGAGACATTTAAGACCGTTAGACTTGTGATGAAACCACAACTAAACTCACGAGAAGCACCGACGTTAACGCGGGTTACAGGTATCTTAGTATTTTTTTTCCTCTATACATTTAAACAGTAGAAAATATAGGTCATTTCATCATGTGCATTTAAACCACGGATTGTCTATCTGTGAGTCAGTTCAGCAAAAGGTGACACAAGTAGGTAGCATTTCTCCCCCCCAAACAGGGCAAATGTCTTTTTTTATTTTTACCTTTAAACTACTCTAGAAAAAAGTGGTTCTATATATAGACTTTGAATGAGAAACAGAGCCACTTAAAATGGCCTTATCAAAAAACTTTACACTGCCTGAAAAATGTAAAAACCATTAGAGAGCTCTGAGCGAGTCTAATATTGATCAGACAGTTTTTTTCAAAACTGTTTGGAAGTAGTCTTATATTTCAGAGAAACTGGCGCGGACTGCTTCTGGCCCGCGCTCTGTTTTTCATCGGCACCAGAAGCAAGATGACGCGCCAATTCCTGTAGTGAACTTTCAAGTTTACTTTAAATGAAGAAGAAAAAGAAAAAAAAACTGACATAAAGAAGAAAAAAAAGAAACAAAAATAATGCAAGAAAACATACTGAATGGAAGTCACTTTGCCACAGGTTGTTGTTTGTTTTTTTCTCCAAAAAGAACATTTTGTTTTTCCATAAAAATCTCAGTCTTTTTTGTTTTTTTTTCATATGAATGCAGCTTTATATCTTTTTCACATTGATTCATTTTCTTTCCCACCCCTCCCTTATCGCTTCCCTCCCTCCCTGAAACCCTCCCAGAAAACAGATCCAAATGAGGTCACATGCAAAAAAACAAAAAAAAACCACAAAAAGAAAGACAAAAAAAAAATCATAAAAATCAAAGTCCAAAAAAGCTAAAGGTTCAAAGTTCAAAAGGTCAGTAGGCGGCGGAGGAGGAGGAGAACCAGGTTATGATCAGGTGAGCTCGGAAAAGACATCAGAAAAAACAATGACGGGGGAGGAGGAGGACGATGACACTTTTTTTTTTTGGTGGGGATTTTTTTTTGTTTTTGTTTAAGGTTTTTTTTTTGGACGCCACGGAGACATGCTAGGCAAACGATGAGCTAACAGGCATGGAGATGGGTTGTTCTAAAAGGGGGAAAGAAAAAACAGGGGAGAGGAGAGAGTTACACACAGAGAGCCAGAGCACCACACCACTACAGCATTTTATCAAATCAGGAGAAACAACAACAACAAACAACAACAAACAAACAACAACAACAATGCAAACTGGCAGAACAGCAACACCACTCACTGATTTCATTGGCAATTTTTTAGCTTTGATTTTGTTGTTTTTTTTTTGTAATAGAAAATGATATTAATGTTATATGTCTATACTAACAGGCAACAGCACACATACACACACACACACACACACACGTACGCACACACACACACACACACTCATTCATTCATACACAGACACACAAAAAACAGAGAGCACCCAAAGCTTTATCCATCAGATCCCGGATGGATGTTGTCATTTGGGAGAAAATTGTTGTCATTTTTTGGGAGGGGGGGGTGGGTCATTTTCATTTCTTTCTATTTTAAATTTCTTAAAATCTTTGGAAGGGTGGGAGTAGGGGGGCTACGAACAAACAAAAAACGGAAACACTCAAAAACAAAAAAAAAAAAACAAAAAAAACAAAAAGAATAAAAACGCGAGGAAAAAGGCAGAAATTGGACAAGTGAAGAAGTAGTCCCACTACGGATGGAGAGAGGGAGAGAGAGGTAAAAAGAGAGAGAGGTGGATGGATAGATGGATGGATGGATGGATGGACAGCACAGAGAAGTGTGTGTGTTTGAATGGATAAATGACAGGGAAGGCGGACGGTGTGTGGGGGGTGTGTGCGGTTTAAATGGCAGCGGAGTGTGTTGTGATTGTGGTTTCTGCACTGAAAAAACATGAAAAACACCGGAGAACCCAATTCCACGAGACTTCTCCACAAGGGTCTACTTTAATGATGCTGTATACTTTATAGGAGTCCAATAACTTAACGATAGGCAATAAATAAAATCCTTTTTTTTTCATCTGAGGCAGTAAAAATGTTGTATAAAAATAGAACTGCTTTTTTACAAATAAAATTTACAGGCCTGTGGCTTTCTGTACTTTGAATTATTTTTTTTAAATCTTTCAACAAACATCAAGTATTTTCAGTTACCCCCTTAACCCATAAACTCTTTTATTAGTAGTAGTATTATTATAGCCTTCATCAAATTCTGGATGTTATTTTGAAAATGTTCTACATGCTGTAATATCCATTTCACAACAAAGACCAATGTGATCTGACCCAGAAAAAGTAGTTACTAATTATTTTTTTCATCTTCTGAGAAATAAAAAACTGTTTTTTTATTTTCACATAAATAATAAGACGTAGCTGGAGTGTGTGTGTGTTTTTTTTCTTCATCTTGTGGTTGTGGAGTGTAACTGTATGGCAGGCTGATGTTGCCACTGACTATACTGTAAAGAGGCCACTAACATTTTTGCAGCCTTTGCTCCCGGGTTGCCAGCAGGCATAGAGGGGTTTTGGAGAAGCAGCGGCGGCCTGCAACCAACACCGCGGAGGTCAAAGGTCGAATGTGCATATCGGCGTTCGCGTCAAAAAAAAAAGAAAAGAAAAAGAAAAAAGAACCCTTCGCCAGGCCTCAGGTTCACATCGAGAGAGAGAGAGAGAGAGGAAAAAAAATTTAAAAATCATCATGGCTCCTTTGTCTGTACCTCGGTTCTTGCTGTAACTAGTCCTTAAGAATGTATAAATAATCACTGAGAAAGAAAAAAAATTAAATAACTTTTAAACAGACTTTTTAAAAACAGCTACCCAAGATAGCTACTTCCTTCCATTGTAAAAAAAAAAAAAAAAAAAGAAAAAAATTGCACAAAGTAATGACGGTAATGGAAGCGTTCATGTGTGTCACAAAAATAAAATTGTAATAAATAATAATACTTGAAAGCTAACATAAAAATCTTCAAAAAAGCAAAAACAAAAAAACAAAAAAAAAACAAAAACAAGGCGTGTGTGTCTCCCTCAGGGTGGTTGTAGGTCGTCTCCCCCTCCCTCCCTTCCCTCCCTTCAACCCCCCCAACCCCCCCAGTCCCTGTGTAGAGAGGTCGTGGCTCGGTTTGCTGTTTGTTTTTTTTTTTTTCTTTTTTGTCATTTTCATTTTTTTGTGGGGGGACTTACCCTAGCAGTGCTAACATGGGGAGCAGATAGACCCTAGTGCTAAGATCAGTACGGTTTGCTGTCGTTCTTGGAGCGCTTCAGCTGCACCTTCAGCCGCTTCATGCCGATCTGGAAGCCGTTCATGGCCTGGATGGCTGCCTGCGCCGACACTGGATTGTCGTAGCTGACGAAGCCTAAAGGGGACACCAGAGAAAAGTGGAGAAAACAATGAGGAGGAGATTCATCGAGGAGAATGTGCCAACATGTCCTTTTTTTCAACTAGCATTGAACATGCAACAGGTGTTTTAGTTATTAAATAACTGCTAAACAAAGATTAGCTGCTATAATTTTAGAGGTACATGAGAAAAGTTAAGCTATTCTTTAAGAACCAGGTATTTAACCAAAAAGAAAAATAGCCAGTACAAACAGGAGGAGGAATGGAAAGTGTTAGCTAGCAAGCAAATGTTAGCTGGTCTGCACAGAAGATGGCTTAAAGAGACCAGTGGTTTTATTCATGTTTGCATCCATTAAAATGAAGACATCTCCCATAATGCTTGCTGTTTCCAGTCAGATCATTTTCTGTTCTGCAATGAAAAGTTTTGCATTTTCTGTTTGTCTTGTGCTGTCGAGCTGTGCAGCAGATTTTCCTCCAATTCGGACTCACAATATAAAAAACACAGGCGGAGACCAATAAGCTCCTACTTGATGGATCTTGTTTATTTACAGCAACTCTACTGCTTCAAAATTAAGGTGTAATAATAAACCGATGTTAAAATGCTACACGAGACACCCTCACCATGTTGTCTGTGTCTTGAGATCTGATTTATCTGGATTACATTTACATCTACATTAAAATACACCTCTGGTACACAATAAGAGAAGATTAAACTTTAATGACTCCCCCGAGGAAACTGGGTTGTTGCATCAACAAAATAATGAAAGAATAAAGCTAAGTAAAATAGAATAACAGTAAAACAAATGCAGGAGGTCGGGTGACACATCTAATGTGAATCTGCAAAGTAAGTGTATGAAAATCCAGAGACAAATACTATGAATTAAAAAAAATATATGACAAAAAGCACAATATCTACTCCAAAAATACATAACCACTTTGACCAACAACTTGACTTGAGGGCTCTGGGGGTCAAAATGTCAGAATAAAGTGCTTTGGAGCAGACCGTGAGGTTCTACTGTGTTTTTATTTTTCTGCTGTCTCCCACAAAGTCATTTTCATGCACACTTCACTTCCTCTGTAATATTTGCAACCTCGAAAATTGTCAGTAAACTCCTCGTCTCGCTTGTCTCACATCCATCCTCACGATGCATTTCCTGACAAGTATCAGACAAGTTTGTGTGCTGTTCCCTCCTGGATCTATGCTTGATTTATTTCTGTTTCCCTTAATTGCTACATGAAATATGGAGATGCATTATATTTAGGTTTTTTTTGCTGACTGGGGCAAATGTGACATTTTTATGCACTTTAGAATATTTTTGAGGCATGTTTTGCTTGTTGTAATTGCAGCCCACTCAACAAGCTTCTTAATACCAGGTAGAAAAGAAATCACTTCCTGTCGTGATCAGAGGCTGGATCCTTCAAAGTCTAAATAAGTCATGACGGAACAACAAGGCCTGTTTAAAAGTGGCCGACATCTCATTCTCACTTTTTCCTGCAGTGTTCAGGTGATCCATGCCAACTCGTTAAGTCTGGAAATATCACGACCCCTTTGTAATTACCAGATATTCAGATTATGGGTCCTGAAATTTTACGAATTTTGTGCCGTGCACTGATTAAAATACCATCCAGGTTTTGCTAGAAATTAATTGGAATTAAATAATTGTAAAGGTAGCAAATGGATACTGTCTCTGTTGTACCATTAATTAGAACCACATTACAAACCTTTCCAGGAACCTTTTGAAGAATTAAAAATACATATCAGTTCTTTTCTAGGGAATTATTAGGAAACTATGGGATATGCAAATAACCTCCTCAGGACTATCCCTGGTTTAGTCTACCAGGACAACTTCCCAGTCGTAAAAGTTGACGAGGAGCACCTGAATGCACCATTATTTTTGATCAGAGCGTCTCAAGTCACGTTCATGTCATAGAGGGCAAATGGCAAAGTCACATATATCAGAGACAGATCAAAGCTTTCTTCCCATATGACATGAACACGACATCAGGCTCAGCCTTTGTGGGCCGGATCTTCTAGAGAATCCAGTCCCCGAACTCAGACACAACCAGTGAAGACAACGGACAGATAACTGTGTGTTTGCATTTGCGTCCCCCTTTTCGGGAGCTCACCGAAGCACTTGCTAAGGTTTGTCTGTTTGTCAATGAAGACTTTGGCAGAGACCACATTTCCGAAAGGCATGAACATCTGCAGTATGTCCTGGTCTCCAAACTCCTGGGGCAGGTGGTAGATGAACAGGTTGGCACCTTCGGGACCTGCCGGGGAAGAGATGCAGAGTGGGTATAAGGTCAGAGCAGTTTTTCATTTAAGTAAAACTGCAGGAGAGGGAACACTGCATTGTGGTGACTGGCACTGCTGTGCTGTCGTCATAGGAACGGAGCTGAAGCACACCGCTTAGCACAACATTGAATGACCTTGAGTTTGTTATTGCTTTTAAACAACATTCTGCAATTGTATTGAACATTAAACAAAGATGAAAGCTTTTGGATTTCATTTAATAATTGTATTTCTGCTCTCTACTAACACAACTAGTTCCCTGTTCTCTTGCTCGTGATTCATTCATTCTTTCAGCTGCATGTCATAGGTCGACCCCCCTCCCTCCTACCACACGTCCTAATCATCCTAATAGGTCAGATCTCTCAGAGTCATTAAATATGCCCTCTGTAGCTAAATGAAGCTGGGAGGGAGCCGAATATTTGTCACATCTTTGTCTCGCTGGAGGGTTTTGAACTTCTGGATGGACTGTCAAAGAAAGAAAGCATCTTTACAAATTTATCTTTGTTGGAAGCAGAGATGAGAAGCGCACAAACAAACAGTATGAGGCTCTGTTTGTTTTACGAGACATTTCATCATCTGGTTTGTATTCAGCGCTGCCGTCTAAAGCTTTTGTGTAGATTTAACTTCAGCCGTCAGGATCTGTGTGAAGGTGGCACTGCAAAAGCACTGATATGCAGACTGAACACTTTCACATTTTCTCCTCCAAATTATAATGAAATTAAATGTACAATTAACAAAAATACTGATGATGTTCATAGAGTGGCCTGATTAGACACTGACCCTCAGAATGATTCAGAATTCAACTTGACTGAAAATTTCTGATCCTTCATATTAAATAGTTTTAAGTAATTCTGAATTTCTCTATTTGTGTAGGTGTGTTTTACAAGTGTTTTAAAGCTGAGGTTATATTGATTTAAAATAAAAAATATTAATAAATATTACCTTTCCACACTCTCAAGTATAATAAAATAAAATAGCAAGTATAAGGCATAAAATGCAGAATAAATTATAAATATAATAGCTTCAAATAAATGTGACTGCATTGAACACTAGTGCTGGAGTTAAACAGAATGGGTAAGTTTGAAGAGGTGTGTTTTGAGGTGGGATTTGAAGATAGGAGGGGAATCAATCAGTCATTGTATGAAATGTATGATAAACTAATTTCTGTGAAAAATATCACATTTTAAAACCCTGATTTCTACAAATAGCCCTGCAGTTCACCTTTTCTTTGTTTTGTTTAAAAAAAAAAAACATTTTCAATAAAATGTGCCAGAATTTGGGGTAAATTGCTCAATTTAAAAAGTATTTGTTGACATATAACCCCATAATAATAATGTAATTTATGTGATATTACCTGATTATTACACCGCTACAGATTAATTTATATTTTTATTACATAAAATAATAATCATCATAGGTTTCAGCTGCATTTAAATGTCTCTGAGTGAGACATTCAGGGTGAATCCTGGAGGAAACACCGAGCAGCAGAGATGCTACTGACCTTCTTTCTGGCTGCCGGCGGCCCCTTGCTGCTGCAGCAAGGACTGGCTGTAGAGGGTGGGCAGCGCTGCGGCGGCGTACTGCTGGATCCCTGAGTAAGCCTGCGTCAGCGCGTCCATGGTGCCTGCCGTCCCGTTGGTAAGCCCTGCGCCGCCCAGGCCTCCGTTTAGAGCCGCCATACCTGAGAGCATTTGAGCAACTTTACATAAAACCCAACAATAAAGAAAGAAGAGTGCACTTACTCATTAGCGCTCCCACTGAAGGTTGTGTTTTTTTTACCACACATACACACACTAACACACACATTACCACATACACAACTGTTACCAGACGCCACATACACACACACACACACACACACACACACACACGCTGACGATCACACAGACTGTACTGTAAGTTACACATGTCATGTCACAGACAAAAGACACATCAATACTGTGTCTGCACCCCACAAAACACAACAGCTAACACATCAGAGCACAGGACACACACAGTATTAGTATAAACACAATAAAATACATTATGAGTGTAGCTGATGACAGCCAGAGCTGCACACAGGCGCACTGGAGATAAAGAGCATGCAGCGATGCATGCACACACATAAAGACACAGTGTCTACAAAACAACAGGACAAATGGAAAACACCAGAATAATGGAAACACTTTTTAACCGACAGGCAGGGACCTAAAGAAACACATTTCCCCTGACGGCCCCTGTTCAGCTATTAAAATGGAACTTTTGTGCTTTTTCATAAGCTGTGGGCACGTTTACTCCATTAGTGACAGCACTGCTCACTAGTGAAGGAAGGTTCATCTACATTTTTACTTTGTGAGATGTGATGTTGAGGACCTTACCTAACACCTTTTGTTTTAAATACATCTTAGCGAGCAAGAGTGGATGGGGGTGGGGGGGCTAGATAACGGATGGGTATTATGGGTAGTGATCTGAAGTATTTGTTTTATTCTTAAACTTCCATTATATAGTACTTCCATATTTATTTTCTTGACTTTGTTTCAGCCTTGGTGCCCTGTGTAAGACACTTTCAACTGCTCAGTATATGAAATGTGTTTAACAAATAAAGCTGCCTTTTGAATCAATATTGGTGATTTGCCCAGTGATAAACCAAAATGTGAACACAGCTTATCCGAGACATGTCGGTGAGGGATTTTTTTTAAGTCCCTCCAATAAAATGACAAAGAAAAAGACACACTGACAGATTTGTCTGCTGAGTAGAAATTTAAATTCCAGATAAGCCGTGTAGGTATCGACAAGAGAAACCAGACAACTGTCCGTCTGCGTGATCTACTACATTTCGAGAATCCCTGTCGCTGCTCTGAGTGTGGAGAATTATCTGCACGCATATTCAGAGCAGCGAAGTCAAACATCAACAGCAAAGTCTTTTCCAGGCTGTGACGTCTCACTTTAGGGGTGAAGACAGGCGCATGGAGTGAGGGAGAGAGGGAGGAAGGGAGGAAAGGGGGAAGAGGGGAGGGGGCGAGTTTAAAAAGTGAAGGAACGCAGCAGTAACACTCATTAGTTGCTTGTAACGGCTTAATATCACCACGGAGGGCAACTTGTCTGAGGGGGTCTGACATTGGCTCGGTGTCCTGTCGCCTCACCGTCAGACACAGTGAAATAAATTATCACCGCAGAGCTCTGGATTATAGGTCACTCATTTATTCAGGAATAATTGCACTGGTGACCTTTGCAATTCAATTAAGGCCTAGATGTGTTTAAATGAGGGCGGTTGGTGGTGGTGGCTTTGGGTGGGTGGGGGGCGGCTGAGGAATGTGCACGAAGAGGAGAGAAGGGTTAGCGGGGACAAAATGGGATGCAAAACCAAAGTGACCCATTGGTTTTGAAAGAACGAGCATGTGTGTGTGTGTCCTATGTTTCTGTACCTGTGTGCGCTCAAGTGGACGCGTATATGATTTACACAGCGGATACAGCTCCTCCAGCCAAGGAGCGGTAAAGGTCAGAGGAGAATAATGTGGTGGAAGAGGCCGGTAGTACAGGATCTCTGCTGTCATAACAGTGCTGATTAAGATCCCAGCCCTGTCTCCCCAGAGGTCAAAGGCAGGACACTCACCACACAGCTCGGCAGATGCTGCTAGACCACACAAACTGTGCAGTCAATGCAATTCACATGAAGGTAGATGCATGTGTTTCTGCCCTGGATCGAACCCCACTTTACAGGAATCTTGACAACAGACAGGAACTTATAAGTATTAAAGTATTGTCTTTCCCCATAAGGAAATGTAATACATGACATATATGTCCCTATATCAAGAATGATGTTCTCCATCAGGGGATATGTATTATCAGACACTTACATCCTCTGAATATATGAGGATTTAAGTATAACATGTATGAAACACCCATGGTAAAATATATATATGATGAATTTTTAAATGATATTACATGTTGTGAGCATAAATGTTAATGATATATATTTAATTTAAATATACTGGTTATTAAAACATCATACAAATCTAAATTCTATATGCTTATACATTTTTAATTATACCTTAATTTAAAACATGTCTATCTTGCATTGCTGCTGGTCTCAGATTTTTGGACACGACTGTATATAATATGTATAATATCAACATATATTGACAGGCCTACATACGTATATACATAAACATATATATTTCTTTATTTGTAATTTTTGGTTAAAAAAACTATTGTAAACTATTTGAAATAAACTAAATATAATCTTTTTGAAAGAAAATAGACAAGTTTTGTATTTTCTTTCATCAACATCACCGAATTTTTTTTTTTCACAGATTTTGTAAAAGTTGGTATGTTCCAAGCAGGATTTGTAATTTCTTGGAAAATAAATGATCAAATTAGTTTTGGCATAAAATTGTAACGTTGTGTACTTTATTTTGCTGGAAAATGCTTCAATTTGGTGAGTTTGTCAGGAAAATTAAATGTTGGCATGAATATGATCAAATTCTGCATTTTATTTTGGGCACATGAAAGTTTTCACATTCATGCAGTAGTACGTGTCGACCAAACTGGCAGCTTTACCTCCTCTAATGCTCAAACCCCTTGTAGAGATGACACAAAACAAAAACAGCGACAGCAACAAAACAGCACAATGGGAGACAACTACAACATGATCCCACACAGACAGTCACGTGAGGTGACAGCAGCACGCCAACTCTGCTGGGCTGGCACTCCAGCACTCTTACAGCAAGCACAACCCCGGACACAACCAGGAAGCGGATGGAGAGGATGGAGGAAATGGATGGATGAATGGATGAAATATATTTGTGGCCAGATGAATGAGTGAGGCAGCCATCATTGAAAGAGTGAGGACAATTTATTTACAAGTCAAACAGAGATGCAGAGAGATGACAAGAGGAACCAAACAAAGTGTTTGTTGTGCATTTTGTTCTCGTTCAATCATTCATTTTTCTAAAATGTGGAATTTAATGTAAAATAAGGTGAATTATTTATTTAAATATTTCCTTTCAATTTGTCAAAAATTACAGATTAAATGTGAAAAATTGTTTTAATCATAAAATCACACAAAATGGTCTTTAAAAATCCACATCAATCCAACTCTAATGATTGCTGTGTTGTTGAGCGTCTCTCTGCATCCACTCACAGGTTGTGGTAGTGATGCTGCAGTTGGGTGTGGATGAGTGGAGGTGAAGGTGTAGGTGGAGGTGGAGTGGCTGATGGCAGGGTGAATACTCACTGTTGACGCTACCTGCTAGTGCATTAATGTTGTTCAGGCCCACAGTTGCGCCTGCCAGGCCCTGCAGGGTGCCCAGAGAGGTCAGAGAGTTCATGGCGCCGGCGTTGGAGCTGGCTGTGGTGCCCGCTGCTGGGGGAAGAGAAGAGGAGGAGGGAGGGAGGAGAGGGATAGCAGGGAGGGGAAGAAGAGAGAAGGGTGAGGAGAGTAAAAAGAGAGAGGAGGGATAAGGACAGAGGTAAAGAGGGAGAATAGGAGACAAAGAAGCGGACGTGTTATACAAGCATTTACATGGCTCCTCGAGCAGAGGTGAAGGCTTTTCTTTTAAATACAAATTAAAAACTCCGGCTGTTTCACACAGCTTGGCTTTTATAGAATTCATACAGACGGTGCTACGTGTGGCCATTCAACATCAGCAAATTGTCAGGATTTTGAAATATTTATGCTATGACTGCAATGACTGAAACCACTGCTGAGAAGACTCTACACTTTCACCTGCGGCAGGGAGGTCATGTTTTCAGTCCCTCGCTCGTTAGAAAAGTTCACAGGATGTTGGATCTCAAAACATCTCTAAAAGACTTTGATGGAAACTGGTGTGGAGTTGATTAGTGACCACAATGTGTTATAATACTCAAAAAAAAGATTACTCTGGGATTTGATTCCAGATTGTTGAAAGCACGGCCGTGACACTGCGACCAACTTTAGAGTGCGCATGTCAGCGCTGAGTGATGTGATGGTGTTTAACCTGGAGACACTGCCACAGCGGCATGAGGAATGTAAATGGCCATGAGTTGGACTGACTCACCACTGTGTGTATTTTGATGCAGATTATAATCATTATCATTATTGAAATGCAACCGTGCTGAGCTGAACCGCAGCCTTGGCGGAGAGAAACTTTCTGTGAACGTTTGCAAGATTGGTCTGGTCAGATTTCTTTGGACAGGAGGAGGAACTGAGAGCTATTCTTCCTGAGCAATACGAGCTAAAGCTTTGTGTCTGGGGAAAAATGAAATCACTTCAAGATATGTTTATTATTATCTTGGTGTGAAAGGAGAAAACTTTGACAAGAAGCACTTGAGTTAAACCAACCGTCCCCACAGTTGTCTCATTTTTTACTGGATCTACACCAAAGTTGAACTGATGGTATGCTGATGTTAAAAAGTCTTACAAGTAGCACCTGTACTTAATCAAACAAGTTGCAGCACCTTGACTCTACATTTAAAAACCCCATGTACAAAATTATATGAAGATGAAATCACATCTACAGCTTAGCAGAAGAGTTCTGTATGGTTTGTTTGATCAGGTAATAATCACAAAAGCAGGATTGCTGCATTGAAGGTGATGCTGTAATGGCATTGAAAAAAAAAAACACAAGGACCATCCAAAAAAAGCAGACACACTGTATGTACAGAAAGGCAAGAGCACAATCAGAGCAGAGTTTCTATGCTTACAAGTAACCTTTCAGAAGGTTGGGAAACATCTTTCTCATTCAAAGTGACTTTTCCTGAAGCACAGTTTGGGTTTTAACCAGTTGGTCAAGTTGTCACTGACATCAAAACACAGAAAACACACAACAGACGACGAGTGAAGTCAACACCGTGGACACAAACTCACACACATACACCAGAACACACACCACATGTGAAATGTGTGCCATACTGTACATGAACTACTATGTCAGTGGTGGGTGGGTGAGATGGCAGGAAGTATGGTGCACAAAGCTCGCAACCTTGTTCTATTTTTAGACCAAAAAAAAAAAAAAGATTTCATCTATTCATTTACCCTTGATCTCATCAAAGCGATGCCAACAAAGCAGGATTGCCAGTGAATATATTAAGAAATGGTGTGATAGAGGGAGCATCATGTCGGCACAGGGTGCAAAACAAAACAAAAATAAAAAAATAAAAACGCTGGTCTGTCTCCATGCAGAACTGACTATATTTATCAAACTGGTGTGACGTTTTCACTTTCATTGACACATGCAGTATATCGCCACTCGTTCACACTGAGCAGCTCAACCTGAGTGTCTGACATTCAAGGTGTGACTGATATTCAGAGAGAGAGAGAGAGAGAGAGAGAGAGAGGCTGGAATGAAAGGGAGAAGGTAAAAAGTATAGAGAGAAGGAGCGAGAAAAAGAAGAGAGATGAGAGAAGAGAGGACATTCATGCCAGCGTGAACCAGCCCGGTGGAAGGTAGGAAAGTGGGATGGAAGTGGTGTAAGCGTTAATGTGGAGGAGCAAGAAGAAGAGAGGGGTGGAGTGGGGGTGGGGGTGGTGGTGGGGGAGACTCTTCATATTCATGCTCTGTTGGGAGCGCGCTCCAACAGAGACAGCAAAACCACGGCTGCTGAAGCGAGGCCGAGCCGACATGAAAGGGGAGAATGATGGAGCAGAAACAGGGAGCTTGTCAAAAGGAGGGCAGCAGCGAAAGACGAGGGCAACGAGAAGGAACACAAGGAGAAGAGGAGGTGGGGGAGGGAGGGAGGCGGTGCAGGAGACAAAGGAAGGAGAGAGTCTGAAGGTGGTGATATTTAACCTGAATCGAGTTCAGACCTGGTAGTTCTTAAACCCCAAAGCCATGAGCGGAGACACAACAGCAACACACACACACACAGAGGTGCAGACGAACCCCGTCCGCCGGGAAACAACACATCTACAGGCCTGAGGTTCCTACGTGGGAAACACTGAAGCACAAAACACACACACAGTACATGCACACGCGCACACATATACAGTGCGTGTATCACGGGATGGCATGGCGGCTGGGCCACGTGGTGAGGAAGTGAGGTGTTCAAAGACAGGAGGACGCAAGGTAGGCGGCGCATCGACAACACAGCATGGTTCTCTTTTGAGATGAAGGTCTGAGAGGCGGAGACGGTGGATACACACACCATGGGAATGTGCCAGAGAGAGGGTCAACAACACTGACGGAGAGCTGAACAATGGAGATGGTTATGTTTCGGCAACGATGGCTGGTTGATGGTTTCAGTGATGGCGGTGAAGTGCCGGGATCACGGGGGGCGACAACACTGGTAATGGCAACGGTGGAGAGCGGAGAAACGCAGGCAGGCGTTGGGCCCCCCCACCCCGGCGTCGGACCCCCCAACCTGAGAGGCTGCGGCGTTACCTGGGCTGGCCAACGCTCCCAGGGAGGCGGCGTTGGAGGACAGGGGGTTTGCGGTGGAGGGGCTGGCTGAGTTTTGGGCCGCTGCCGCTGCCGCCGCTAAAGTGGCCAGGTTCTGCAACTGCAGAGCACTCATACCTGGAGAGAGGAGCCAGAGAGGGTGGTGTCAAACCTGGGGAGCGAGGCTGAGCCGTGGCTGGGCGGCCTGGCTGGACCGGGACAGTGTACCACAGGACAGCACTGAACATGAGTGAGCTGCTTGGTGTCCGCAGGTGAAAGAGAGTAACAGTGGAGTGTGTGGATGTTCTGATCTTTGTAATGTTTCCTGCTCCATCTTTAGAGAGTCTGTAGTGTGTGAAGGAAACACTGCAACAGCTGATTTCACAAACAAGCCCCAGATGTGTCTAAATCAGTAGAAGCAGCTGTTGCAGAGTTTAGGTTTGGTGCAGAAATAATCGCACTGATTTAGTTCAACTTAGAGCAGCTCAGTGGGAAAGGACAGAAAAAATACAGGAGGAAACTAACCTTCCTGGTCAAGTTATCCAGGCTAGCTTGAGTTTACATAAATAAAGGTCTCGCTGGTGAATAAAGACCAATACGTCTGTAACACTGCATCATGATTAGAGCTTGACTGAAGTTATTTATTTGGGTGCTTTATTCTGACAGCCACAGTAAGAGGGTCAGGCTCGGACTCAGACCCGGTTTAGGACTAAGCCTTTATGGTACGTACTGTACCAGATGAGCCACCGGGGCGCCCCGACTGATAGGTGATTTCTGAGGTTGATATTGGGATTTGACATTTTAACAGGGGACATTAGGTGCTGCAGGTGCCTTCTTAACGTCTGCCTGGGGATGAGGAGCTAACTCTGGCTCACTTCCAGTTCCTGCATGTCATTATTATATTATTATAAATGAAAATATCTGACAGTCATATCTGTCTTTTACATAATCTCTTCACATAAAACAGGATATTCTATTGAAGATCAATAAAGTTTGCTATTGAAAATTACAACTAATATAAGATTATAAGAAGAAATAAAGTTTTTACAACAGTATTTGTTAATTAAAGCACAAATAAAGCAAAAATACTGTATTTTACACTTTAATAAAAACGATGATGGCAAAAATATTCATGGAGAACTACTTCTATCTGCACATCTGTCGACTCTGACACCAATATATGTGTCATAATTCCATATCAGCCTGTTATTGATATCAGTCAGGCTCCAGTCATGATTGAGGCGTCCCATTCAGCAGCATACTGTGCTGCAGGCTGAGCGCTCCTCACTGTTAATCTGCTCTGTGGCATTAGCATATGGGCCTGTGCTTAAGCATAATTAATGACTACATGCCAGCACCTAAATGATGGTGAAGCAAAGGCTATATAGCACCGTCTGTGAACACAACTCAACCTTACACCTTACCGCATCAATGTGAATGCGCTTATGTGTGTGTGTGTGTTTGTGTGTGTGTGTGAGTGTGTGTGTCCATTATTATGAGGCCTGAGTGTAAAACAGAATCAGTCAGCAGAGCAGAAGTTGGTCTTACCACAGAGAAGAAGCCTCCCCTGATTCATGAGCTTGTTGTTAGAGTACAAGTTAAAAGGGTGGACACTGTCAATGTGAGGTGTATGTGTCGTATATACAGTCTGGGTGTATATACAGTACCATGGGAATACGCACACTCACACATACACACACGCACACACGTACAAATAGACGCACACAAACAAGACATCATGAAGAAGATCCATCTTGTTCTGACAGCGTGGTGAATGGTTCGAGGTTGTAACACCCAAACAAAGATATCCTTCACCCAGATGACCAAACCCGAAATCAGCCCACGACAACAGACGGCTGAGATTCACAGCTCTGACTGACAGATTAAAGAAATAAAAAAATAAAAAAAAGAGAGAAGAGAACAACAACTGCCAGTCTCTAAACGCCCTGGTCCTGTTTTCAGGTTGTCGAGACGAGCTGCTGCAGCGGGAAGTGTGTGTGTGTGTGTGTGTGTGTGTGTGTGCGTGTGTGAGTGAAAGTTAAACGTGTGTGTGCTCGCAGTAATGAGCATGTACGTTCGAGTGTGACTTTTTTTTTTTTTTACTCATCTGTGCTTACTTACGAGCGCACCGAAGCCAAAACCAATCTTGTTTTCAAAGCCATTTTCTCCAATTTTCTGTGATACATCAAAAGCTAAAATGGATTTCTATTTGTGCGCAAGGTGGGAATCAAACAGCTGTCGCCGTCACTCTCTCTCTCTCTCACTCCCTGAATGCATGCTCAAATCCCACACTAATTCAGACAGTGTTGTTTCGTTCTGTTGTTGTTTTAGAAGGACGATAATGCCCCACATGAGCCAGACCGGATCCTTCACGGCTCTTTACAATAATATGAGGAGATTTTTATTTTCCCACATTTGACCACGAGGCTCAGAGTTTTCAGGATAATATCACTTCAGGATAGTTACAGTAAAGAGCCTTTATGTTGTATTCACTTCTTCACCTTATTTCGGCTGCTTCTTCCTTTCATTTTCTTTTACCTCTTCCTTCATCTTTCCTGTGCTTTTTTCTCTTTCCTTTCCTTCTCTCACCTCCCTCCTGGTCTTTTTTCCTCTCCTTTCTCTTTTTCTTAATCCTTTTCTTGATCCTGCCTGCACGTACTATTCCTAATTTATGACCTGCCTTTTCCTTTTCCTCTTTTTTCCCCTCCCCGTTTTGTCTTTTCGTTCATCTGTCTCTTCTTTTGTTTATGTTATTGCCCTTTTCCTCTTCTTGTTTCCTTTCCTGCCATCTCCCTGTCCCTTCATTTTCTTCACTTTCTCTTCCCTCCTTTTTTTGTTTCCGTTTCCTTTCTTTAATTTCCTCCTCTCTTCTGTTTTTCCTGACCCTCTCCTTTCTTTTCCTCAAGCGGATGACAAAGACTCCGTAGCAGCTCTCTTTCTGTCTCTCTCTGTGCAACCTCTCTTTTTCTCCCCTTTCTCAAAGCAGCTCTACACCTATTCTTTCTTGCATTTGTCAAAGGCTATCTCCCTCACTGAACATACATTTTCGAGACAGTTATAAGGAGAAGAGGAGCAGGCAGGAGATAAAAATAACTGGGTTAGAGGGGAATAAAGTAGAGATGAAGCCGCACAGAGAGAGAAGGAGAGAGGAGGCAAAGAAAGAGAGACAGTGTGCGACAAATACAATCTACTTCCCACATCAGAGTCAGAGTATCCGGGCTGTGCAGATGGTACGTGAGTGTGTGAGTATGTATGAGTGTGAGGGTGTGTGTGTGTGTGTGTGTGTGTGTGTGTGCAGCCTGTATGGCAGAGCTGGGCTGCACCAGGCTGGCGTTGGCTGCGTCTAATTGAATGCTCATTGGTGTAATTGAAGCCTCTCAGCTCTGCAGCTCCTCGTGTTAAAGACTGGGACCAGATGTCATTCAGCTGTCTCACATCTCCTGCCAATCACTAATGCTCTCTCTCTCTCTGCATCTCTCGCTCGCTCTCTCTCTCTCCTGCAGATGGAGGACTAACAGATCTCCAGATTCAGACTACGTTAACTCGCCCTTGGTTCCAAATCCCACAGCCTATTTATCCATGTGAGTGTGTGTATTTGTCAGGATAATGTGTGTTTGAGCTCAACAGCAGAGTAGGCAAAAAAATTTTAAAACAGCCACAGGGAAATTTCAAGGCAATGTAACCCAAGGGAATGCAACAGAAAAGTGGAGGACACGAGGCAGGGCTCGCCACTTTAAAAACTCCCATCACACTCGGATCATTTATCGTTTCCTGGCAACTTCCTCATCCTGTTTCCCTGTTGTCGACCAACTAAAGAGCGCACAATTAAAAGCTGACGCCTCACCGAGAAACCCAGAGTGGGGAAGAAGAAGAAGAAGAAGAAAAGCAAAGGAGGATAGAACAGACTGGAGGGAAGGTGAGATGAGGAGGGGGGTGGGAGGTGCAAAAAGAGGCTTTAAATAAATAGAAAAGAGGAGAGAGTGGCGAGGAAGAGGAGGGAGAGTTTAATGAAAAGAGAGAAGAAGTCAGGGAGGCCGAGAGAGAGAGAGTATCCACGGGTCCCTGAAAGTCTTAAATAACCTAAATTTAAAGCCCTAAAAATTATATTTCTTAAAGACAGAGATTTTATCTTGTTCAGCATTTAATAGGAGGCTTCTTGGCGCGCTCAAGGCTTAGATTAATGCAGAACTGGGTTAATACAATATGCATTTTTTATTGCGTCAGCTTCACCTAAGAGAATTAGACTGTTCCTCACCACTTTATGTCTTATTTCCTTGTGTCCTTTTTCCTATTCAGCCCATTTAGGCAGAAAACTTTCAGTGGCTACATTCATGGATTTTATTAGCTTTCTTTCTTTATTTCATCCTTTAAATTGGCTTTAAACTGAAGCACTAAAATAAAAGGCTTAAAATTGCCCTCGAATGCGCAGATACTCGTGAAAGGAAATGTGGATGTGGAGATGACAGATCACAGACCCTCCCCTGCAAGAGAGCAGTAGATGGCGCCAGCCTGCAGTGCAACATATCCACAAAAAAGAAGCCACTTTCAACCGTTTTCTCCACTCCCCTTTTCTCTTTCTCTTCTCTCCTTTCTGTGATTCATCCATCCCTGACAAAGCCTTGGTGTTACTGTTACACGCCCAGGGCACAACTCTTGTCTGGCCTCATTAAAAGATCAAGATAAATCTTAGCAACAGTTAATAAATCTTCAGGGCAAAGATCTCTCTTTACTCCAACATGCGAGTTCATCTGTTATGCTCTTTGGTCCTCTTTTAGAAGTCTGTGAAAAAAATAACAAGAGAGGTGCAACAAAGAGTCCATTGCCGCGGTAGATCGTGCTTTCAGGGGAGTTTATCGACTGATTTTCGACTCACCGGCCATCTGCTGGATCCCGCTGAAGGCTCCTAGGTTACCGGAGGAGGTTGCCTGTTGAAGCAACTGATGGCAAGAGAGAAAGAAGGAGAGAGAGAGAGAGAGAGAGAGGAGGAGAGACAAGACAGAAAAAAAACAAAGTGAGCAGGGTGGATACAGAAAGCTTAATTCATGTCTATACAATGCTACACTGGGAAGCTAAACTCGTAATGAGCGGTTTAGCAATGTGGTTTTTGCATCAGTGCTCGATGAGTAAATGAGCTGCTAATATAGTTTGATCTCTCCTCTAAGCAAACACTGTTTATATTCCACCATGATTCTCTCAGACAAGTTGAGCATGAAAGCTCTAATCTAGCCGACTAATTAGATTCCAAAACAAAAGTGGAATACTGATGCTGTCAAAAACTCATCCTTCAAAGACTCGAATTAACAGCAAATTAACATCTTGTTTCTATTGTGTGTGTGATTTTTTTCTCCTCCGGAATAGAGCTTAATCTTTTCAAAAAAAAAAAAGATTGAGAAAGAGGACTGAAAGAGCTGAAAAATCTTGGAGCCCAATTCACAAAACACTTTTTTATCTCATTTATTTATTTTTTGCCCAAAAATAAATCAATATCCAGTAAAGGAGGGATGTTTGTCTGAGCTCTGTTTTCCCTCGTTGAAAAGACAGGTGCAAATTGCACTTAGGATCAAACAAATTCACGATTGAAATCACAGACTTCTGAGGTGTTTATTTTAAAAGGAGTTTGAGCAGTTAATTTGGAACATGAAGAGAAACAGGTCGAGGGTCAGCGCCACAGACCGAGACCGAGTCTGACGAGGGTTGCAGGGGGAGGGGGAGGGAATGAGGTTTCTGAAAACAAAGAAATCTGGTTACGTCCAAATCAAACAAATCAACAGCTGAGCTTCTGCCGCAGCAGTTCTCAAACCGGGGTCAGTGGACTCAGGGCTCCAGACGAGGACTGTTTCAATACAACAAAAGCCCACAAAGATTTGATCATAATTATAGTTTATACTGGAGAAATACTCTGAGAACAGGCTCCTGTGAAAATTTCCAAAAAAAAATATGCCTCAAAATGTTAATTTTTCATAAACTCTGTGGTAAACAGTTTTTTTTTTTTTTTAAGTTTATCAGTTTTTTTATGTTTTATTTAGTTTAAGAAGTAAATTTCCTCAATCAATAAAAAACACTGAATCCTTGAAATTTTCAAAAGTAACTAACACTGGATCCCACAGTGGATGGATTTAACTGGACAGCCAAGATACACAGCGGAGAAGCAACCACGCATCCTGGATCTGTGTTTTTATATTTTGCTGAATTATTTTGTTAAAATTTGGTGGAGGACATTCAGAAATATTGTACAAGAACATTTTGTGATTTTGTAAAAATATCCCTAATGTTCATAAAAACACAAGACTTCATTTTAGTATATAAGTTCTAGCAGAAACGGTTGAATAAAGATGAGAAAATTGTTATTTTGTGATTCTGACTTAATTATTTTGCAATTAAAATTAATGTTTGATCTTGACAGACAGTATTTTTAATGGTTACATGCATATTTAAACATTGGAAACTGGATAAATAGAATATAAATGAATACTCAGTTAGAAACAGACATAATTAGAAGATGAAGATTTTTGTCCTTTCTGGTTTTCCATAGAAAGTTTGAGAATATCTACATTTCAGTACAACATTAACATACATGGACATCCTTCCGAAATATGTCTTTGCTTTAAGAGTTTGATTAGATTTATTTTGCATGGAGGAGTTAAATGTTCCAGATTAAATAAAATTCAGTAAGAAACACTGTGTCCTCGCATTTATGAGATATTAAATATAAAATATTATCTTCTGTCAGCCTTAAATCTGATTCAGAGACCTCATTTCCTCATTTACGCAACACTCGCCAGCGGAGGATGGAGGGAAGGAACAATGGCAGGGCTAAAGGAGGAATCAGAGAACAGAAGAAAGGAGGGAGGAAAAGACGGAAAGCCTGCATGTGAGAATATTCAGGGACTTTTTGAGCTGAATGCTCTCGGTCGGGGCACTGACTGCGGCGGCGTTGGCCATGGGGCTGCAGTAAGGGGTGGAGGAGATGATGGTGGAGGTGGGCGACGCGGCGGCTCTCCTTACAGCCAGATACTGTGGGGTGAGGCCGCCCAGGCCGGTCAGGCTCCCCCAGGTGGTCGCACTGTTGAGCTGCTGCATCTGCTGCGCCAGCTGCTGCTGCAGACGCCGCTGCTCCTTGTCCTTCTGCGTGTCGGCGAACTTCACCACGATGGGAGACGAGCAGCCCTGCGGTGGGGAGGAAGAGGAGGAGAGGAGAAGGAGAAGGGGAGAGGGGAAGAGATGGAAAGGAAGGGAAAGAGGAAAACCCAGAGGAGAGGAAACAAAATGAGAGGAGAGGAGAAAGGAAAAATAAAAAAATCAAAGAGGGGCAAAGATTAAAAAGAGAGAAGAAGAGAGGAGAGGAAAAAAAGGAGAAAACAAAACAGGAGAGGAAAGAAGAAGAGAAGAGAGAAGAGGGAGATAAAGGATAAAGGATAAAGAGGAAACAGAAAGAAGGAGAGAGAGGAGAGGAAAAAGAAATAGGAAAGGCAAAAGGATGAAAGAAAGGCCAGATAAGAGGAGATAAGATGGAGGAAAAGAGAGAAACAAGGAAACAAGAAAGAGAGATAAAAAGAAAGATGAGGAGAGGAGAACAGATGAAAAAAAAGGAGAGAGGAAAGGAAGAGAAGAAAA
Source organism: Trachinotus anak (assembly GCF_046630095.1). Taxonomy (NCBI): domain Eukaryota; kingdom Metazoa; phylum Chordata; class Actinopteri; order Carangiformes; family Carangidae; genus Trachinotus; species Trachinotus anak. The sequence continues at coordinate 18,248,171 of NW_027273869.1, read as the reverse complement.
CGAGAAGAGAGGAAAAAAGAAAGAAAAAAGAGAACAAGAGAAAGAACAGAAGAAAAGGAGAAGAGAGAAGAGGGGAGGAAAGAGTTAACGAGGGAGATGGAAGAGAATGGATGAAGAGAGAAGACAAGAAGAAGAGGAGGATGATGAGAGGGGAGAAAAAGAGAAGAGGAGACAAAGACAGTTAGAGAACTGGGTTTACACACACACTTGTTAAACACACACACTTTGCTGCATATAATTGAATGATTGATTGTAAATGATGTGTATTTATAATAAAGGAGAGCAAATGATGATGTGGAAGAGGACACACTCGCATATGCGCGCGCACACACACACACACACACACACACACACACACACACACACACACACACACACACACCCAGACGGACTTACAAAGACCAATTAACACACACTTCTGTTCTAACAAACTTTACATCGGCAAAGAAAAAAAAATCTATTCTCAATTAAAACCTCCCTCTAAAATTCTCTTCACACACAAACACACACACACACACACACACACACACACACACACACACACACACACACACACACACACAGTGACATGGGACACACACACACAGTCACACAGGAAACTTGACTCTAAAGCCAGTGGGGCTTTCTTCTTTCCCCCACAAGGGCTCAGTTATCTCTGAGTCCAGAAGGGTTTCACCAGAAACAGATTTCCTGTGTTCTCCAACTATTTCATCATCTCATATGAAGAAAGACTTGGTGTGTGTGTGTGTGTATGTGTGTAAGAGTGTGTGTGAGAGAGAAAGAGAAAACTAGACAGAGGGAGTGATTGGGATGTCCAGAGAAAGAGGTGGAGAGGGCAGGAGGAAGATGTGGAGATTTGGACAATCAGAAGGAGTGTGTCTAATTGACCAGATTTCTATTCCTCAGAGCTGCAGAGAGTGTGTGTGTGTGTGTGTGTGTGAGAGAGAGAGAGATGAATGAACTGTCTGACACACACAGACTCGAGGTGGGTACCATATTGGGCATCTAGCACGAACATTTACAGGCAAATATAACATTAAGGATGAAAAGAAAACTCCACAATGCTCCTGATTAAAGTTGCAGCGACGCTGAAACGGTAAGTCATAATCTATCTCACCATGCTGTTACTCACACGCTGCAATCAAAGCCTAACTGGCGGCAAATCCGTTCGAAACAAAGGCAATCTGCCACAGGAGAGTAAAAACCTTTTGATTGAAACATTTAGTTTGAGACGCGATCCGCGGGGGAGAGGAGGGCTCTGGCTCCTGTGCACAGTCAGAGCTGAGATCAAGTCAGTGTGATGTCACTGTCTCTATACAGGTACCATGTGGATGTGCCTGTTACACACAGTGCAAATAAGACACTGAAGACAGTTTCATGAAGGAGGCTCATTTTCCCCATAAGTGTATCTTAGATGAGTATGGATGGATTAGAAATTCATGGATTGATGACTTTATTGATTTTGAACATCATATATCACTTTTGATAAGTGATGATAAATAAATTACTTAAATCTATAAAATCAGATGAAAGAAAAAAATGGGGGGGCTACAGTCTCACTTGGTAAATTTAAGAAATTTGGTTAAAAATGTGAGAAATCAATCCCATATTTAATGAAAAATATGACAAATTATATTGATAGTGTATATGAGCCTTGTAACAGCCATTGGTTAACTTACTTTCATGATTCTAAGGGACAATCATTTTAGAATAAGACCACTGATTAGTTTTTTGATTGACTGATTCATAATTTCATGTATAAACAGAGAAAAATATCCATCAAAAAGCTCAAAGAGCTCATGATGACAGCTTCAAATGACTTGTTTTCTCCAAACTCGTTTTTCTAAAATAAACCACTTAAACATTTATCAAAAATGGTGTGAAATATTTTCTGTTGATAACTTGAGACTAGATCAGTCACACCGACTCTGTCTCCAAGAAAGAGACCGTCCTGTAAAAAATGAGCCCACAGGTCGTCTGGGCAGCAGGTTATTATGACCCATAGTTACATTTTGTTGCTAGGCGACATCTAGTGGCTGTAGTTATTATGGCAGTAAAGGGAAAAGTGCTGTGACGTAATTTATAGAGCGACAAAGTCCACGTCAGGAGGAGGTTGTTATTATTATTATTATTGTTATCATTGTAACCATGACAACAAAGATCATCTAATGTTGAAGAAGTACTTATTTTAACCCAAATCACCAACCAAGCTATGACCAGCTAATTCAGAGCCTGTTTGGTTCTGTTTTTTACAGTGTACTTGTCTGTGTGTGTTTCCATGTGTGCGACCAGACAACTCCCCCGCTGGGGGCCGGGGCTCGACTTTATCAGCTGAACGAGCGTGTCTCCTGTCTGACGGCGGCTCGGCCATATTTACTCCGTCACTCCACCAGTCATTTTCCCCTCTTTATTCTGACCGCCGACAGATAAAGGAGAGGAGACGATGGGAGAATTGCATTCGGAGGGAGAGTGTCAATCTGGGGGCCTCGCCACTGCAGTCAATTCCCCTTGAGACAGGAGCTCCCTATCCCTCTCTGCTAAATATCTCATTACTCCAGCTGACACCCAGCGAGCCGGGGGAAATTCAGCCCAGAATGAGAGTCCTGCCCTGGGAGAGGGGCCGAGGGATAGGGGGCCCGTACGCCTGCTAATGCTGGTTCTCCCTGAAAAACTGGGCTGCACTTTAAAGCAACACGCTGCATTTTTCAGACAATTGGCCCGTTGGTCAACTTTGCCCTTAAATGATGAGAACATGTGGAGGGAAAGTGGCAGCTTATGCCATCTGTTAGTTTTCGCTCAAAGAAACAAATCACCATTGATTTTACCGTAGGGGTATTTTTAATAATTCATCATAGATTAGCAACAGCTTGAACTTTCATATATCAAACACTGTGTGACTACAGTGCTAATCAGCCATGAGTGAGATAAAACATCACTGACCAGGGAAAAACATGGTTTTACTCAAGTGATGTTTAAGTTTTCACACATGGATTTCATCCATTACATGAAATCAAATGACATTTTTGATTCTTGCAATAACCATTAAATGTATTTATACTGTGTAATTACCCCATCTACGGTCATTTTCAGTGTTAGTTCCTTTGTCTGGTCAAAACAGCATGATTCACCAGTTGCTCTTGTGTTGTATTTCAAACAAAGTCACTGCTCAGTGAGTGTTTTGCTGTTAAAACCAGTAGCTACAGCAGGACTGAAATTAGTAAGTTATAACTTTAATAGGCAGAGAAAGAAGTAGAGGCAAATCTCCTATGTTTAAGAACCCATTTAAAACACATTTGAGCTGATAAAACGACTGTTTTTCCTCAGCTCTTACTCTTTTTTTTCAGAATTTGAAGGCTGTATTGAGACTTTCTCAAATTAACCACTGGCAATTTCTCTCCACCCTTTTTTTTAAGTCTGTTAAAATATCTGACGAGCCAGTAACGCTTCGAAGTATTTGTTGCTGATGGGCTGTCTGCGAAAATCCTGCCACTGGGTGCAATTATACCTCATGTTGTGTAAAACTAAGTCTGTAAGCCATCTGATTTGGTTGGAATTGGCCACTTTTGAACACAAACAGCAGGGGGCGACATGTGGCTCCGTCGTTCTCTGGGCGCCAAAGTATTTCATGAGTCTCTTGTATATCATTACCACTTAAAAATACACTTACTTTATTAATAACAGGCCTCAGTGTTATCCAGTGGAGGAATACAAATTTACAGTCATAAAAAAGTTGTTACTGTTTTGTCTTAAATAGTCTCTGGTTTCATATACTTTAATAATAACACGTCATTAACCCGATGTTGGTGCAGTAGCATCTGTTTATTTTTGATACCGTGTCAGCAGGGACGTTTAGCTGCAGACAGTCTGTCTCCCATGTTGCACAACTTTTCACATCTTAAGAAAATAAAGCGCTCACAGTCTCACAGGAACCTTTCTCACCAGGAGATGTTTCTGCAGGGAAAACACTTCTTTCTGAGAAGCTATTTTTGTCTGTTTCTTGACAAATCTACTACACAAAACAGTGCATACTGTAAACTAACGGATGTCATTCAGCAGGTCGACTGCCCCTCATGAAAACTTTCCAAACGCAAGAATATCATCTGTGTTGCATATTTGATGTCCTGATGTCACACAACACCTGTGATTGACAGGTGGGCCTGTGCAGACTGATGCCATGACAACCTATAGTCTCCAAATGATACAGCAGACATAGCAATAGGCACCTGGCATAATTATGGCATCCACGTTTGTAATTATGTAATTACAGCGTGTGGAATATACGTCAGCAGCTGCTTCAGGCTGTGGTTTGACCTCATCTCATTGTCCACACACACACACACACACACACACACACACACACACACACACACACACACACAAAAAGTTCAACTCTTCTCTGTGACGCTTGCGTTCGACTGAACCAGGAGTTCTCTGCGAATAAACGTGAGCGTGCTCCCTGAAGCCAACACTCTGAGCATCACACATCACTTCCCATCTTTCCCCCAAAACGCTTGAGAAGCATTCACGCAAACTGAACTCATAAGCTCTGGTCCGTTTACCTTGAAAATCAATCTCTCATAGCTTTCAAGAGACTTTATGTGCTCTCACCCTCCTCCATCTCATTTATTTACCGCTCACATAGCCTTTAAATGTCAAACCATGTGATCCTCCGCTGCTAATAGGACGGCAGCAGGAGTTTGCAAGACAAGTTTGAGTTTCTGTGTGTTTAACATAAAAGGCCTCACATACAAAAGAGCTGACACACTGAGTCGAAAACTTTCACAGACTTGGCCTCTGTCTAAATCTGACCATGGTAAATTTAAACTGCTTGTTCACTGTTGCCTAAAATTGAACTTCTGTCTTCGCTCTGATTTCACAATTTGCTGTTTAGTGATTTAATTTTTATGTTTTGATTTGTTGTTACTCTCAATAAAAAGTCTTATTTGAATGATTGGATGCAAATTATAAAGCACAGTACAACTCAGCAGCAGCACTGATCATACAGTTAAAACAGCTGCAGGTCTGTTGTGTTGGTTGTATGAGGTTCTGAGTCTCTCTTCTGATTGGCTGACTGTTTTCTGAGTGATCCAATGAAAACATAGCAGATTTCAAGTAAACACTCAGAGAAACCAAATCCTATAAGGTTGGAGGGTGGATCCGGGTGGGCGGGGCTTGGGGCATGGCTGAAAATGGCGACTGCTTTGTTGTGACATCACAAAGTTCCAGAAGTCCTGATGGCTGGTTTTAAGGCTCAGTGTCTGAATACAGGCTGTGTGCATTTCTCTGTGGACTGAGGCTTTGATACTTTCACAGTATTAATATAGAACCTAGACCTGCTTTATAATCACAAACACATGGACTGGATGGGACCTTCAAACGTTACCTGAGTCTCCTGGTCCTGTGTTCATACACACTGGATTCCTAAATGAGCCTAAATCTTCTGTGCATCCCTGGTCTGTGAATTAACCTTAAATCCCTTAAATAATTTAGCAAATCCCACCTGCTACGTACTAATATATTCATATAAACACATGAGTCTTAAGTAAAAGTAAACAGTAAACTCACTTGGTGCACAAAGGCTTTAAGTTAGACTGCGACTCCTTCTGTTACTGAACGTGGGATCTTCCAGCCTTACGCAGCGTCTTATACAACATCAGCCCCTGATTAATCTAACCCAATATTTTCCCTCCACTGTGCGTCTTTCTGTATTTGTTGCCTCTCTTCACTATAGTTGACAGATGTGTTTGTTCGCTATTTAAACAGACACTGCTCAGTTTTCTCTCATGCTCTAGTTAAGCTCTCGTCTAAATGTGCTTGAGCGCTTGTGCATTTATGGGTGGGGGTGTGTGTGCGTATGCAGCAAGGGCAGAATAAATGTGCAAGTGGGTCTGTAGTGTCACGTGGAGAAAAAAAAAAAACAAGCAAAATCAGTGTTGATGGAATTCAGCTCGGGGGGGAGCTGGGGGCTAAATGAATCTTTATAAAGGGAGTAAATAATGTAAAGCACAAATCAACACAAATACAACACAATGAAGCCGACCCACTTCTCCTCTGGTGTGTCTTTAGTGGGTTTGACAGTGAATTACCTGTCTCGCTCATATCCACTTTCATTACGGCCTGACATTCAGTGAGCATGTGCATTTGCGTGAGATGTGTGTGTGTCTGTGTGTGTGCACCTGAATGTCACGGCGTAATGAGAATGGATATGACAGTGACAGGGCCATCGACGAATGGAGAGCCTGGCCTGCCCTCCCCCCACCCTCCCCATTTTTTTTTTTCCTCGTGACATGTGGCGAGTACGTGACGGGAAAAAAACACACACACACACACACACACACACACACACAAACACACACACAATCTTGCTCTATCTAAGACAGTGGGGTGCAATAGAGCCAAGACAATAACCAAACTCTATTTACCAGACCTCATTCCCTCATTCGGACACGAAGTAATTACTTTTAAATTGCAAAACTGAGGAACATTAACAAACGGATGCGGCAATTTAGGTCCGCCTGGGGCTAGACAGCTTGTTTTCAAATGGAAATGAAGGTATTTTGCCATTGTCCACTGCAATATCGCTGTGTTACGGTTTAAGGCTTTTTTCTGTGCGCCTGATAAAAGCGAGGGACACTGGCAGTGTTTACCAGGCCCATTGTGGCAGACGACTGCTCAGAGCGAGGATAATTCTAGCTTAATACTAACGCTGTCGGAGGAGAGTGTCATTCCTTCTACTCAGAAAGACGGACACACTGCTGCTGCCGCTGCTGCTCAGCCACATAAATCAACACAGACACTTCACTGATATTCGCAGGGTGACAACATAAACAAAAAACCCTGGCTCTCTCTTACACACATACAGAGGCAGACGGAGGGAGGAGCATGCGTTTTCCCCATGTCAGGGTCACAGCACATCAATAGCAGCCATGATTATCATGATCAGCTCTAATGAGGGGGCTACGGGGGTGAACGCCACTCGTCTTTTATTCTTTAACACAGCCTGTTATTACCAGTTTTTGTCTCTCTCGCAGACTCACACATGTACACACACTCGCATTTCGTGGTACACCATGTAATTCTCTCCCAATCACAGCCCTGTCATCTCGCCCTGTCACCGGCCTGACAATGTTGAGACAAGAGCGCCCCAAAAACCGGGGGAAACACAAAGGCGCTGGCGGCTGAGTCCCCCCATTACGGCGCCGCTGGGGTCGCTGTGCAGCTGATGAGGTCTGTAACGCCACCTGCCCATTGTGACTGCGGTGTCAGAGGTGATGCCATTCTGTTGCAGTTTTTAGACTTTGCCAAAGTTCGTCCTACTTTGGAAATTTGGGACCATGGAAGAGGAGGCAGCACTGATTTCATCAAAGTCAGCAGAGAGAAAAGTCTTTCAGACACTGACTCTGTAACATTTGTATTTTTTATTTTTTTGGCTTTTAAAGGTCCCATATAGTATAAAGGTATATGTCGATGTATTTTTGATTATAAAGCGAGCTGTCAGGACTTCTGGAACTTTGTGATGTCACAACAGAGTCTCTATTGGTCCGGATCAAACATAATGACTTGCATGACCTTTGGCACCTGGTGTTAGAGTTCTGGACCTGAAACTTTCCTCAAAGACCAAACTTGGGAAAAACCCAAGCTGCCAAATCTGACCTGAGATCCAGTAAACACACATATGTACATTACTGTCAGACTAATGTGGATGTGATCTTGTCTCCTTCCACTTTTTCCCACTTGCAACACACAGGGATGCAGATGATTGGCAGAAAGAGAAAACAATATTTTATCAGGACTTTATCAGAATCCTGCCTGCTGTGGAAACCCCATTTTTCTTTGTCACTAGCAGCTCTGCAGATAACTTCTTACACTCAAGGTATATTATTTTGTTCAGTTTCTCTTGTACTTCTGCCACAACTTTTGTCTTAACTGCACATCCAACACTTTCTGCATGTCTGTCTATACCAAACCTAACCCTTCACTTGAGATCCTCCTGAGGTTTATTTGTGCAGTTGCAGTATATTAAGCCTCTAAGATGGAGAATGTTGTATGCTGTTCAAATCTTAAATCCCAAATTTGTAATTTTTGGGCTAAATAAATAAGTCTGAATTAATTTTAGTAGATTTTTCAACAGATTTTTAAATCAATTTCCTGATTAATTCAACAGATAAGTATATTACAGAACTCTGCTGCCTGATTTAAACAGTTAACCAACTTGAAGTGAATTTAATTGTATATAAAAAAAACTGTTAATCTGCTTTTAGCTGCAAAAAGCAAGATGCTAATTTAATCTGTCTCTGCTTAACTTCCTGCTGCTGCAGCTTTAGATTTATGTGACTGCATTCAATTCGTTCTTGAGCTGCGCTGGAAGTGTTATGAATATGCTCCAAGGCCCAACCTGGAGAGTAGTAAGTTGTGACTCTTACAGAGAGGTGACTCAGGGGCATACAGATATTCAAACATGAGATCCACACATTAAATTGCTGGTACACTGACAGAGTAAAGTGCAGGCTTAAAAGGAGCCAGAGAGGCAGAGAGAGAGAAAGAGAGCTTTAAAGAAAGGACAAGAGTACAGTACCTCCATAGTCTGAGACTGGTGCATGGCTTTGATTGCATTCTGTGCCATAGCTCTGGTGGAAAACGTGACAAACGCACATCCTGTAGGGAGGGGAGGGGGTGGAGAGGAGGGAGGGATGGAGGGACAAGTGGAAGGGAGGAGGGCAGAAGGGCAGGAGGAGGAGGAGGAGGAGGAGGAGGAGGAGGGAAGACAAGAAAGAACAAAAACAAGACAAAAGGGTTGGACACGTCGTTGTTATAAAAAAACCCAAAACAGAGATTGATACAGAGAACAGCTCACAGGTGGACAACAGTGTTCTCAGTCGCTGTAGGAACAACAGCCGAAAAATGACCACAGTGTCACGACAACCACAACCCGTCCCCGACTCTGTCCCCGTCCCACCACCTCGCCCCATCCACCGCCACCACAGGACATCTGAGACGACCACAATCACCATCAGGGGCTTTGGATTGGCTGTTGATGCCTTCCCCACCTCCCTCCTCCTCCTCCTTGTCTCTTTCTGTTTCTGTGTTGTTTTTTTTTTTTTCTCTCGCTCCTACACACCGACCAAATTAGTCATACCTGAATTCAACTGCTCTCTTCTTTTCAACAACTCAACAATGTAAATCAGTCCAAATTTGCATGAAAGCGATTTGAATTCATTTGCGCCCTGTATTGTTTGTCTGATTGGGTGCCCTCTTTCTCTCTTTGTCAAACAGGAAAGAGATGTGGCGGCGGTGGCAGCAGCGGGGGCGGGCCGAGCCGGGACAAAATATCTGCAGGGGGCTCGGGAAGATGGGAATCAGCTAGAAGATTGTACTAATTCAATCTACACAGAGAGACGAAGAAGAGAGAGGAAGACGTGAGAGGAGGTGTGGTCGACCTCCTCCGTGACTGACACTGATTTTAGCCAATCAAGATGGGGCGCAGCCGGGGGCAGTATCAGGGGAGTTTGTTATTGGTTGTTTGTGGGTTTAGGGGTGATGCAAGGTTGTGTTTGTCTGGCTGGTTAGGGAGTGATTAGAGGAGATAATGTGAGAAGTGCTTCAACAACCCCCCGGGCTAATAATATGCTAACAAACTCACCAAGCCATGTTAGCGCAGCCAGGCCTGAACTGATTACACACATGCTCACACACACAGACACACACAGACAGACACACACACACACACACACACACACGTTCAGGTTCGGCTGGCTGACTCGTGGCTTGGTTGCAGAGGAAAAAACCAACAGCTTGGGTCATCAGATAGACTCTCCCTGGGTGTGTGGATGGGATGAAAGGGCGAAGAGGAAAAAGAGAGGAGAAATTGCGAGGTTGGATAATGCAACAGACACAGAGAGAGAGAGAGAGAGAGAGGGAGAGAGGAAGAACAGATGTGTTGAGGAATAGATGTGATCATTGTCCTCTTCCACCTCTATCAAAAGCCGGCTGTTGCTGTGATGGAACGAGGCTGAGAGTGACGGATGGTCAGATTTCATACAAAGGCTTTTCCCTCAGAAAACACAAGCGTGTCCTTGTAGAGGCGCCACACTGCTACAGTAACAGCAGAATCACCAGAACCTTTCTGATCCTCTCACTGTGTACATCAAACTGAGTTTAATGTGGCAGATGCAGGACGGTCTGCCTCACATAAAACACTGACCACATCGGTCATTTCTTCAAACACTTAAAACGACCTGTGTTTACGTTTTCCTGACAAGCAGCCTCTTACGGCCCCGTGAATAATGACTGTCCTCGCTCAGAGGCAAAGGCAGAGGTAGCGTGACATTATTTTAGTGCTGCAAAATCTCTTAGGGAGAAAGTTGAGGTGACACTGACTGACTTTCACAATGGATATCAAGGTTCCCACCCCATCCCTTAGCAAAAGTCACCTTTGGTTTCTTTTAACACTGATTATAAAATTTCTGTGACCTAAACCAAGTACTTTCAGCTGACTAAACTTAAGCAGAATTAAAGCTTTTGACTTAGGACCTGGATATGGAAGTAAGTTTAACATCAATGATCTACACTGAAATGTTGATATTCAACCTAGATAAAAGAAGGCCAGAAAAAACGAGTAAGTTTCCATTGACTTAACATTTTTTTGTCGACCTAATATTAAAGAGGTACAAAGGTAATAAAAAGAGAGTGGTTATCAGATTCTGTGGCGCTGACCTAGTAAAGATTTTGATGTGTCCTTTACAGAGCCAGGCTGCAGTGCTAGCTGGTATAACTGTAGATAGGACATTTGAAAAGGGGTCATTTTTTCATCTGATTCAGGGGACTGTCTATTTTAGACGGGCCACAATCTGTCATTTAACTGCTCATTTTCCAGGAGGTTGCCCCATCCTCTGCAGAGGAGCGCTGCCCCAGAATTGGATCAGTTCTGAAGGGGGCTTCCATTTGGGTTAGCCCTCCAGACTGGACTTGATAGGTCCTGACTCTATTTATAAAACAGCGACAACACCTTTGGTTGTTGTTGAATGGAAACTCCTGGGTTTGTCTCCAATTGGCAGAATACTTCCGCTCCCCAAAACACATTTCTATCTTCAGCCACTTTCTGCAGCTTGAACCTTGAGGCTTCTAAATAAAGAATTCCTCAGCTCGTGAACATTGATTCATTGATGTCAAAGCTGTTAATGACAAAAAAAAAAAAAAAAAACTGGAGTAAAAGCCATGCTTTCTGCCTGGTTGGTGTGTGTCTTATTTTTCACGGCACAGAGATGGGACGTGGCTTGAGCACTAAAAATACCTCACGGGCCGCATTCTGTCGTCAGCAGAGAACCAAACAGTCCTTTAATGAAAGTAGGGTAGCTCCCCAGGCCCTGCCATCCACTGGTGGTGTGATCCATATTTTATTAATAGCGGGATGGTGGAGCACTCTTCTGATTGATACCACGATTTAATAGGAGCTCAGCAGCGCAGATAGGTGGGACTGAGGACCTTTGGGAATTGCATGCACATAGAAATCCTTAAAGACCTATTTATTTCCAACCTGGTTCGAGGTGTTTGTTTACTAGCCAGACCCAAACTGGACTACCAGGATTTCTCTTTGACTTGCGTCAGCTGCTAAGTGGTTTATATTAGTTCTACAGAAACAAGGATGTGGCCATTGCATCTGAAATATTCATGAGGACAAAAGAGAGGAGCTGAAAAGGGATGGAAAAAGGAAAGAGGGAAGGGAGGGAAGGAGGCCGATGTGGGATGTCTGGGAAAAAGAAGACAAATTGATGCAAGGGAGGATTCTAGGACAGCCAGGGTGAGTCTAGAGACAAGGAGGGTGGTGCTGCTTGAAGAAGCAACAGAACATGGGAGTTTGAGTAGCTTAGTTTGCAGCAAAGATTGGTTCTAGATAGAGACAGCCTTGAGGAGAAAGAGAGAGAAGGCACATTGAGAAGATAAGACACGAGTCAACGATAAAACATCTATAACATCCGACAACCACAGAAAAAAATATACGTGACCGACAGATCCACATGGAACCTGTGTGACGACGACAGTGACAGCTCGTGTGACAGGAGGAGGAGGAATAAGGAGGACAGAGAGTTTCAAAAGCCCCTCCATCTCCTCAGCACATAGAAACCACAAAGGGGAGAGGGGGGAGGGGGAGGTAGGGAGTATCGGGTGAGTGGGCAGGGGTGTGTATGTGTGTTCATGGGGAGGAATGGCTGATGATGGAAGGGCTCCCTGTGTTACTACAAGAACTATTCATAGAGGTACAATAGCTGAGGTGGGATTGACAGATGAGACGGTTGGTTTTTGGTTGGCAGGACTCACCGGATCTGGTCATACGTCAAACTTAATGGTGACTTTGGCCATTTTTAGAGTGGTTATTTTCAACTGTGGAACCTGGTTTGTCTAAGAACACATTCATCAAACTCAGGTGGCGGCAAATCCGATTGGTTTGACATGATGTTAATGGGAAAGACTCTGGTATTTAAACCAGCCCTGAAGCACTTTCTTTAGAGTACATTATCTGGCAATTACATGAAGCAAACCATGAACTCAACGGGTGGACTGTTTGCCTTCGCCCGATGTCATGGCAGCTCATACACTTCTCCTAATCAAGTCAAGTCAAGTTTTGGGATGTTGCCACATTCAGAATCATGATCAAATTTGCTCTTGTGGTCACAGATTATTTACTGTTGTTGCTCCTGCCAAGTCCAAATCGGTGCTTATTGTATTTCCCAAATGAGACGAGGACAGAAAAATGGCTATTGCAAGGATTTCTTGGTGAGTTTTCAGTATCTGCTTGAAACTCTGCTTTCCAGAGCTGGAATTCGTACTATATGTTTTAAGTACCAGCAGAAATGTGTTTCTAGCTGTCAAGTACCAAATTAAATGACTGGTCAAATTCCTATTTATTCTTTGATCAAACACTTTATGGTTAGAATCAAAATTCAGTCCGTTTCAGGCAGACTGGATTTTATCCAGTCTAAGCTCTTGTTCAGCTGCTAAGAATAAAACAGGTTTGTAGAAAAACGTATTTGACAAGGTACAGTATCAAAGGATGTCTAGTTAGCATTTTCCTGATGTAATAACTATATTTTGTGATCTCTGCATTTTGCACCAATATCTTTACACTTCATTTTGTCTTTTTCCTTGATTTTCCTTTCTTTCTTTCCCTAAAGTGTTTTCGAAACCCTCTTTTGAAAGGTTCTGCATGACGATGATAATTTCTGACTTTACTGACTCAAAGAATGACAGGAAAAACCCTGGTAAATCCTTCATTGTTGTTTCCCTGTCAATTAAGGAAAAATGCTGCTTTAACATAATTTAAGTAATATATAACCAACCCGGTGCGCGCTGTAAATGCAACAAAGCAGCAACTCGTCTTCTTACTGGGACCACATGTTTACCAATGCCCTCAGTCTCAGTGTGGAAGTGTCAAAGAGCTTAGGACTGGCTTACGGTGAGGCTAAACCGGAGCGGCAGGGAAGGTGAAGGATATGAATGGAGGTTAGGAGGTCAGCGGAGGTGGAGGAGGGAGGGGAGTGATCGGGGGGCTGAGGCTGAGAGTGCAAGAGGGGGAGAAAAAAGGAGAGAGAAAGAGAGAGAGAGAGGGAAAAGAGATATATAGGGCGAAAAAGGAGAATCATGTATTCACAGCGGCCACGACAGTCTCAAGATGTCACTTTAGTTCATTTGTATTTACTTTCACATGACTCTTTCAAAACCTTGAAGGAAATCTGGACTGTTTTAGAAGAAGCAGCTGGTTGACAACAGTGCACAAGGAATCTATTATACAAGCTTCAGTTCACTGTCCAGGTCAAACGTCGAACATCTCAAAAAAACATTACTATTTCTAATGGATTTCTGTTGCACTGAGGAAACACGAAATCCTTAATACACAAGGAGGCACTTTTTTGTCTTGTCATGCTACAGTTGCACCGCGAGGTCATCCTCCTGGGATTTTAAGCAACAATATGCAGGAAAGAAGTAGAGCTGTGCCTCAACACTTACCTCGATAAACTGATGTAATCTGGACAAAAGATTCACCAGTTTCTGAGCGTCTTTGTATTGAATTCTAACTGTATTATTATTGTCATTATGATTGACTGTATTCTGTGACAGTAAATAGAAAAGCTATCATTTATGCCAGATTCAGACTATACAATACAATACGATACGATACAATGGTTTGTCACAGTGGAAGAGGACTGATGTTTGATTTCAGTTCTGTGAACCTGTAACCATGTGACTACCACTGGTTCACTTGTTTGTTGCAGCATCAGTGTTCATGCTGCTCCCCAACACACTCACAGTCTTTCTGCCCAGTGACCATGAATGGATCAAGGTTGACTTTCACTCAGGAAACTGTGTTTACACATGTAAACCTGTGTTGTTGGTGCTGTCAGGTGGAACAGGGGAGTTGGTCCCTGGCACCTCTTACTGATCACCTCTGCAACTCGTGAAAGCCACAAGCTCTGACTGGTCTCCGACATGTTTCTTGGCCAAGTGACTGCGGATTTATGACCTAATGTGACCATCTCACAAAACAAAAATGTTGTGTATAATCACAACATCAAAAGACTATTTCAGATGAAAGGGTGAATTAGATTTTACAGTCACAGACAAATGTCCATCACACAGTATTTATGCCTCATCATTTTTGGTTTTTGAAAAGAGGCAGAAAAGTTTAAACCAGCTGTCACCTTAAATTTATATCCCTGAAAGTTTTTTTTTTTTTTTGCTGCCAAGAGACACTAATCACCACAGTTTACAGTAAACAACATTCTGTGACACTGACAGCTCACGAAAAAGACAGTGAGGGGAAAACATTTGAAAGCAGGCAAATGAGCTGCTGATCATGCAGGAAAAACTTCTGTGTAGGTAAAAGACTCAATAAAATGCTAAAGTAAAATTGGTTGAAACGATGCTTTTAAAGTCACTTTTTCAACTGTTTTGTTGTGGTTTAATAATGACAATAAATACAGATAAAATACTAGTTTTTTTGAAAATTTATATAAACTAAAAATAATGAGCCCATTCTATTTATTATCAGTTATCTTAATGTAAAGAGTTGTTTAAGCTCAGACGCCGTCTTCAACCAGCCAACTCCTGTCACACAGTCAGAGGTAAACACTTCCTCCAAGACTCTGAGTTTGAGTCGTGAGACAAGTCGACACAATGAACCGCAGCAGCTGCTGGAGGCCGTTCAGGCACTAATATTCACATTAAGTGTGGATGGAAGCGAGTTGGAGCGACACGCACCTCTGCTGAGGCCGTCGGGCCCCCGGAGGATCCGGCACTCCTCGATCTGTCCGAACGCGGAGAACATGACCCGGATGTCGTTCTCATTGCACTTCTTCGACACCATGCCGATAAACAACTTCCTGTCTTCCACCGCTGTGGAGCAAAAAGAAGAAAGAGAGGAAAAACAAACAGTGTGAGGGAATGAGTGGACTCAGCAGCTCCTCTGTGGTGACATTATGGGAAATAGGCTTCTGAGCTTTTTGCTTAGTTTTAGTTTTCTAAAGCAGTGGTTTCACATCAAGGACCACTAAACTGAAACTAGTTAGACCACGTTTTTACTAGCTGTTTACTGTCTTTGTGCTAAACTAAGCTAAGCCTCATGTTACTGCATACACATCATTTATATCTCAGCAAGAAAGTAAGTAAGTAAACTTTATTTATAGAGCACCTTTCAAAACCTGCGTCACAAGGTGCTGTACAATAAAAACATTTCAGAAATACATAAAACATGAAATAAGATAAAGACAACAAGAAAAAAGCAATAAAAACAAGCAGGGTTACACAGGGGGCAATCACACATAACATAAAGTGCATCATGTGGTAAGGTGCATGTGAAACAGGTGAGTGGACATTTTTTACTACTGGGGGAAACGCTTCCAGAGGGTGGGGGCCACAACTGCAAAGGCGCGGTCTCCTGTGGTTCTTTAGAAAGCAAATAAGCAGGTTTCCTATAATCTTGAACTATTCCTTTAACTGTACTCTTATTCTGTGTAGTGTATGGAGGCAGACAGAGCACTGGAATCCAATGTTACTAAAAAATATAACGATGATAATAAACTGCTAAATAGGAAAGGAGAAAAAAAAGAAATAAAGAAAAAGACAAAATAAAACAAAGACAAAAAAAAAGATAAAACAGAAACAGAAAAATGGAACGAGACAGAACGAAACACAACAATCGAAAGAAACGGTCAAAGAAAGAAAAGAGACAGTGGGAGAGAGATGAAGACAGACAGAGTTCATGTATTTCATCATGCCATCTGCGAGGCTCTGATCAATGTCTCATTATCACTTCAACACCGACTGCTTGCTGAGACTCTCCAGCTTGTCCTCTCTCACCCTCTTCCTCCCCCTCTTCCTCTAGCCTCACTCTTTCTCCCTCCCCCATGGGTCCCTCACTTTCTCCTTCGATGTCACAATCCCTCCTTCTCAGGTGCAATCTCGAGGAATAGCAGGCGGCTGCAGGTGATGGTGAGAAACTTTTACTGCGAGTGTGTGAGTGAGGTTAAGAGTGAATTAAGCTGAGAGCGAAATCAGAAACAATATGTGCATGTGTGTGTGTGTGTGTTTATGTGCTTCCACCACATTCAATGTAATGCTAATCCAATTCATTTTTAATGAGGAAACTGTCAGCTCTTACCGCGAGGCGAAAGAGATAAGCGGTCTGTTGCACTCTGGGAAATCAATAGCGCACTTGTTTATTTTGCTGTTTGAATTGTTTGTGTGTTTAAAAAACAAACCGTCGGGATACGCTGCCAAGATAAGTGTTGTTTCAAAAAGCTTTAACTCCTTTGTACACAGTGTGTTCGTGTGTGTGTGTGTGTGTGCACATCACTCCAGAGGAAGATTACCACAAGTCTAACAGCAATGTAATTAATTTACTCTGTGTCGATAGAAAAGAAAGAGAGGAGATATCGTTACAATTGACTGTTTCTGTTTTTCGGACGAGGCGCAGGCGGGTGGGTGATAAGACTCATAAAGCCGGCTCTCGGATGATCCGGAGTCAGCTTTGCATTCTGGGATGAGCTGGAGCAGAATTGGCTTCATGCTGAGTTTCAACACATTAACAGAGCCCATTCAGAAATGTAATATACGACATTTATGTCCCTTTATCAAGAGTGATGTTGCCATATATGTCACTTATATTAGTATCACACATATACATCCTCTGGATATATGAAGATAGAAGTTTATAACATATGAAATATGAAATACCCACAGTAAAATTTGTGTATGTACATACATAAAAACATATCTATATGATGATTTTTGATATGGTATAACGTGTTGCAAACATATATGTATATAACGATATACATTTAATTTGTATATGCAAGTTTATCAAAACAACAAACATATAAAAATATACCTATATGCTTATATTCATGTTTTTCTCATTAATTTTATACCCACAAATGTAATATATCTACATATAATAAATTTTCATATATGAAATATATGTAAATATAAAATAAAAACATATGTAAAAATTATATAAGAAACCTATATTGACATATATCTCTAGACCATATGTATGTCTATGTATGTAAGCTTATATTGCAGATCTGGGACCTATATACATACTGTATATAATGTCTACTATGTAATATAATGTAATATAATGTCTACTGCATATAATATAATATCAGTGTATATAGTACCAACATATACTGACAGGTTTTGGGATGGACATATATTTATGTAACATATGTCAACAATACAAGCATACATACATAAATGTACATATTTGTATGGGCAAGACATGTCAATATATAAAATTGTTCTAATTTCTAATAGGTTTCATATAATTAATAAATACATATTTTTTACATATGTGCTTCTATTTTATATGTTCATATATGTCATATATAGAAATTCAATATATGTATGTATATATATATGTATATATATGTGTATGTATGTATGTGTGTGTGTGTGTATATATATATATATATATACACACACACACACACACATATATATATATATACACACACAGATATATATATATAAATATATATATATATATATACACACACACACACACACACACACACACACACACACATATATATATATATATATATATATATATATATATATATATTACATTTGCATATGGGAGAAAAAGAACTGCTTAATGTTATCTCTCTGTTCCACTGTACATCTCTTCCTCTCTTTCATCTCCTCCACTGACTAAACTAATAAACCTCTGAGCAGCCATTCGTCACCGTTACAGCGACTCTAACACTGGGTTTATTAAAGGTCATTACCATTAAGTGGATGGATATGCTACGTATAGTCTACTCTATATTTCACCATTCTGGCTGTGAGTAGCGGCCGCTTTATTAAGCTGTGCCATCGTTACCCCGACGGTTATCTCCTATAAAGTCGTATTTTGCCATATTTCAGTGGAGCGGATGATGACTTTTATAAGGATTCCTCCTCTGCCTGGCTGGATGCTGTCATCTCACCGTATTGCCCTGCAGTGGACAGTGATGCAGCAGGTAGCTTATGATGCTGCTTCATCGTCTGTGTGTCAGTCTGAGGGTCTGCTCTGTGGCGCCTGTGCTTTGCATATGCACACACACAGGGCTCCTGCAGGTGTCAGAAAAACACCTTTAAAACTTTTACTACATTTAAACAGCCAGTTCATCCAATCATGGTTTTATAGTATCCATTTTCATATTCTGCTCAATTACTCCGCTTTAAGGGTCACTTCACCCAAATTGCAAAAACACACATTTTCTCACTTAGTCATGCAAATAATTTCAGTTTTATTTGCAAAAATGTTCTGATATCTGCTGCTGACAGACAACTTTCATTGAGAAAAATATTTGTCCACACTCAATTATCCACAGTAACCACAAATTTGTCCCTGGAAAAACAGATAATTGTGAGATTTTTTTTTTTAAATGTGATTTTTAAATTTGCTGAGCTCCAAAACTGAAATTACACTAATCTTCATTATATTTGAGTGGGAGCACGAAGGCTCAGCAGTGAGAGATGCCACAGCGCCAAACTGATGAATTAGCAAGAGGACAGAGACTGAGCGGAAGCTGTATTAGAGTGAAAGGGCAAAACATTTTTCTGAAAAAGCGAAGGACCCGTTGAAAAATTTACTATGAAAAAGAAGCCGCCATCATCATCAGACAACTGGGTGAGCAGGAGTGTTTTTCCTGTAGGATTTTTATATGACATTTAGTTTAGTTTAGGTTTGATATATATCTTGGTATTTAGGACTGATTAGAACTTATCCTTAAAGATCATGTATCAAATCTGACGAGTAAATTGAGGCAAAGGATTGGCTGTTTCTTTAGGAATAAATCCTGCTGCTGTTGCACTGTAGAAAAACCCTTGTTGAGGCAACTTTATCAGTTTTAGATGATGGTGACATGTTGTTCAGGCTGCAGCTGTAAAGCCCCTTGATGCTGTCTACCTCTCTGCTCTCAGGTTCATTACTGGCCCTTACAAGGCCCTTATTGGAAAACTGCCTTCATATCTTCATCCATGTAAGTTTGGTCCACTGGACACAGGAGACCAGGACTAACGACTGCCTCATGTCCCTCCAGCTCATACTGAGCCTGGAGAACTGCTTTTGGCTTCTTTGCCCCGTCCACCTTTTGTTGGTACCTCTTGATCATTTTAGATTCTTAATCTCTAAACTTTTAATCTCTGTTTGTACCTGTTTTAATTGATTTTTGTCGTTACGTAATTTATTAAAAGAATTCATATGTTTGTTTTAATTGATGGTATTTTTATCTACTCGACATTACCCTTGATGATTTTTGAGTTTAAAGACATAATGTTGACAACATGCAACATGAGCCTCAAATCAGCTGGAAGAAATTAAAAAGGTGACGTAATCTAAGCTCCAAAGAGGAGTCGGCTTTGAGACATTCTCGTGCTGTTTCATCGTCTCACCATGCCTCAACAGCCGTCTGCAGGGGCGAGCGAGGATGTGAGGGTGTGAGGGTGTCACATCAGAGGGAGCTGAAGAGTTAACTCTAAAGGGTCATTGTACTGAGAAAGGGATGATTATCACCTGAAGGTATGACTGACTGAGAGTATATAACCCTCTACCAGAGCAGCTCTTCTTCAGGGAGACCGTCTGCTGTCTCGCCTCCTCCACAGAACTCCAACATGAACGACATTCCCTTTTAGTCTCCAAAT
This sequence comes from Trachinotus anak, assembly GCF_046630095.1. Taxonomy (NCBI): domain Eukaryota; kingdom Metazoa; phylum Chordata; class Actinopteri; order Carangiformes; family Carangidae; genus Trachinotus; species Trachinotus anak. The sequence goes on along the minus strand of NW_027273869.1, from coordinate 18,227,987 downwards.
CTACCTCGACTAAATATCAGTGAACGTAATGAACCTGACAAATTGCAGTGAATGTTACTGCTGCATCAAAATGAAACCAATTAAAAACAGATTGGAATAATAGAGCAACAGAACTGAGCTTGTAAAAGTCTCTTTAAAGACACAATGAATTTAAAAAATACTGTTTTTGAGCTCTTATCCTGTTTCCCTGCTGTAATTGTTCTTTTATCTATTAGTTGTTGTTTTTTTTAAATCTGTATATGTCAGATTTATTGTTTTTTTCATGCTGCACCTAAAGTTATAATCTGTAACTTTTCCACATTAAAGTGTCTAAAAACAACCAGACCTATGTTATATATTTTTTTGAGTTTTGAGTTGAGTGTTTCCATCAATTCTCAAACCAGAGAAAACTGTGATTTTAATCATAGTAGTGGTTTGTTTCATCTGGTGTTTGCACTGGTTCTAATCAGCTGCTCTGTTTGTTGAGGAGAGGAGGAGACCTCCTGAACCTCTGACACCGAAGGACAAACCAGGAGGAGCTTACAGCAATGGTGGTGAAGACAACAACTCCCATGATCCCGTGCTATTTTATGACATCACCCAATGCTGTCTTTTGTTATTGTTTTGATTGAGAGACCCCTAGAGGCAGAATTTACATACTGTGTGTTTAAATATTTAATTTTCATCCAATGAAATATAAAACTACATTTGCCTTCTTTTCCCTGTGGCTTGTACAGTAGGTAACTGCAGGGTCAAAGGTCACAGGTGTGTGTGTGTTAATGTCAAGCGGAGAAAGCCTTGTTTATATTCCCCAAACGTATTCATTTCTCCCCTTTTGTGATGTGATGATGCAGGTGAGAGAAGCGTGGGGTGGGGTGGGGGGGGGACTCCAGCCTCAGCTCCCTGCACTCCCCCAGAGGCTCCATGAATGAAAGGTCAGGAGCTCTGAAATCAAAAGCCCTGCTCATGCATTACGTTTACACACGCTTCAGTAACACTTGCTGAAAACTGCAGTACTCAGCTGCTCCAGGAGATAATTTCACCGTCTTTTACAATGAAACCGTTTTCTTTAAAGACGTTTTAAAGATTTACGTCTTCCACCAACGGGCTTGGGGCTTGAGCGCCTTGCAAGGGATTTGTTGACAATATGACAAACAGCCGGCCTATCCTTTAAACGCTTCCTCCGGTATACGCCGTGCAACAGCTCCCTCATTAGAATGAGAAGGAATGGAGGAAGAGGGTCGGTATAGGAAATCAATTCAGAACTGGATCTGCAATATGTAGTTTGGAAATGGGGTGATCTGAGGACAGAGTGTGTGACAGTGCTTATGTGTGTGTGTGTGAGATAGATGCATTTGTGTGTGTGTGTGTGTGTGTGTGTGTGTGGGGAGAGCGTACAGCATGTTTGTATGAGCGAACAGCCACGGGGGAGAGAGGCTGGTTCACCACGAGGCCAAAACGATTCAACTCTCACTGACCTCCTTCTCAAGCACCTTAATAATTCATCACACATATAAAAATCTATCTATATATATCAGCATTTCCCCGCCATCGCTCTCTTTCTGCACTCCTCCCTATGTCTCTTGCTCAATCGCCCCCCACCCCCCACCCCCTCCCAGTTCCTCGTCCTGTCTGCCAGTCAGGCGGCGAGAAAACACACGGGTGAGATAGCTATTACCAAGCAAATTCAAGAAAGCTATCGATGCATGTGTGTGTGGGATTGACGCGTCTGTCTGTGTGTGTGTGTGTGTGTGTGTGTGTGTGCGTGTGTGTGGGGCCACTCACCATTAGATTTCTCACTGTCTGCAGGTTTCATCTGAATAGGGTGGTGCATCTGTGGAGACAAATTCAGACCAAACACATTAAATACACTCACAGAGATACAGTCAGACACAAACTGGGTGACACCTGAAACTGAAGGTGGTGGCAGGACACCTGAAGTGGTTTACAAAAACAACAGAAGAAGAAGATAAAGAACAAGAGGAAGAACAGGATGAAGACCACATTCAAGAGGGCGAACAAGAACAAGCTCAAGAAGGGAAAAAGAAAAGAAAAAGGAGATGAAAGAGTAAGAAGAGCAAGAAGAGAAACGACAGAAGTATTGTGCGTAGATATGGGCACAAATACGTAAACAGTCGACACAAGATGCAGCCTTAAATGCAAAATGTGTGTAATTGTATTTCTGAGGTGAGAGTCAAGTCAATCTAAGAAAAAAAAACATGACAAATAGAAATCTAGAGGTTTGATTCGTTTAGATGAACCAACTCAGAATTAACTCATCAACAAACTGGACTGTCCAGCTGCAGCTCTGTGGCTCATCAGTTAATTCACAATGAAACACTTGAGGTCATTAATACAGTGAATGTGAGGGACACTTAAAGTGCACATGTACTGCTCAGCTGCAAGATACTGCTAAAAAGCACAAGACAGAGTTCACATCCACCCAAATAAACAGAAAACTGAAGACATTTTCTCCAGTTCACACAATATAGTTTCAGTTATCATTTTTTTGTTTTTATGTTTATTTCAGTTTACGAAAATGTGTATTTCACATCTAGTTGTGGTCATTTTGTTAGTTTTAGTTAATGATGATAACCTCTGCAGGAGGAGGTGGAGTTAAGTGACCTTTCACCTTGCCGGGTGGATTGTTTCACTTGATAAAGTGATCGACATGTTTTTCATTTACACCTGGATGAGATCGAGATGTGTCACAGCTGCATGTACACCTTTCATTATCTGTGTGTTTCCTCGCTCAGAGATAAATGGAGATGCAGATTGCATGTTTGTACCAGGTGTAAATGGGGTCTAATGTTTGCGTTTACACTCGTCTTTTTAGATGCTGTCTTTCTCTCTCATGTGCCTAAGAGGCAGTTTAATGGAGCTGAATGATGGATGTGTTTTAAGGTGGTGGGTTCTTCTTTTATGGAAAACAAGAAAACACTTCACAGATGAGAAGGCTTTGTCGTTGCCCCTCCTCCCCCACCTCCACCCCTCCTCCTTCAATCTTTCCTCCTCTGTCCCTTTTTTATTCCCTCCATCTCTCTTTCCTTTATGGGAGATTATGTGGCTGTTTGATCTGCAGAGAGACGAATGACAGTGATTCTCCAAATCTAGCCCAGTATCAATCACACTCAGAGTCAAATACCAGCCGTGAGTGTGTGTGTGTGTGCGTGCCTGTACAAGTGTGTATGTGCCCTGTCTTACCCATAACGCCCCTGGGCTCAGTCACGCTGTGACAGAAGGCTTTGATCTTCCAATTCTATCACACACCTTTATCCCAACTCTCTCCCTCTTGCTCTCTTCCTTATCATCCTCACTCTCTGCTTTTTTTTTTGTCTGTCTCCCAGACACACACTCACACACACACACACACACGTTTAGTCTGTCCGTTGATTAGTTCCCAAATGTGCCTGATGGGGGCAGTCAACGGTGGAGGAGGAAGAAACAAAGAAGGGAAGAATGAAGCAGTGCACAGTGTACAACCTCCACCTGCCACAGATCTGCAGACCCAAGAGTCGACCATTAGTGACGCCATTCAAACAAAACCACAAGAACAAAAGCTAAATTAATTCAATTGCAGATATGCAACTGCCAATCAAAGCAAACACTGACGGAAAACAAGTGTTGTTTTTAATAATCAGCTGAACTTGCTGATTTGACCTGCAGCTGTGATGGATTGCTCCATGCATGAAAAATCTAAGAGTGATCCAGTGGAGTTTAAAACACTGTGACTCTCAGTCTGTGATGCTTTTGAGTTGCTGCAGTACAGGGAAGGGAAAGAAAGAATTGAGGAAAGAAATTTCAGGTGAAGTTCAGTGAAAGCTTTGACATCGGGGTTGCAGCAGCAGCAGCAGCAGCAGCAGCAGCTACAAATGTCTGCATGTAGGAAAAGAAAATTTGAAAGCAAACTTCAGTAAGAAAGAAAAAAGAAAAGGGTAAAAAGAAAGAAAGAAACTAGGCAATTTTCAGTATTTCAGTTAAGTTACAATAAGATAGAAGCAAAAAAGGAAGGAAAATTGTGAAGGGGAAAGAAAGAAAGAAAGAAAGAAAGAAAGAAAGAAAGAAAGAAAGAAAGAAAGAAAGAAAGAGTACAATAAGAGAGAAAATGAGAGAGAATTAAGATGGATGGACAGATGGATGGATGGATTGCAGTTTGCAGCAGCTGCAAATGTCTACATGAAGGACAAAGAGATAAAGAAAAAAGGGAAAAAAATTAGAGGCAGAGACAGAGATGTGGTGAGAGGGAGAGAGAGAGAAAGAGAGAGAGAGAGTATCAACTGAGAAAAACTAAAATGAGAAGGACAAAGGATCAGGAGGAAGAATAAAGGTCCAAGAGAGAAGGAAGGAGGAGGGTTACAGACACTGGACAGACAGGAAAGCCTTCAGGCTGCAGTCTCCGTACAGTATCACTAACACAAGGACAGATGCAGGGACATTGAGGAAGAGGTGTGTGTGTGTTTGTGTGTGTGTGTGGTGTGGGATGAAGCCACATCAAAAGGGAGGAAAGTCGTGTCAAAGCAAACCTGGAAGTCACATCAAGTCACTTCTTGTTAATCCATTTCAAAGTCTGTCCTCCAAAGGCAAAAACACAAAAACACAAAAACAAAAAACAAAAAAACAAAAAAACAAAAAAAAAACAAAAGCCATGACAGCATCCGCCATGCCGCCGTCATTCACTCTTGAAAAACACTGCCAAAAACTGCCATACACACACACACTCACAACTTCACACAGGCACATGTATACAAACATAAACAGCACACACACACACACTCACTCACACACACACACACACACACACACACACACACACACACAGGTACAAAAATCTCTGTCTGGCTTTCAGGCGTCTCCTCCTCAGGTCTGTCTACCCAGAATGCCCGGCGGGCGGCGGCGCTGTCGACATGTTTGATCTGAGCGAGCTCCCGCCGAGACCCACAAAGCAAGACTCTCCTCCGCTACCCCACAATTCCACAGTGCTGTTTCTTCTTGCCTGGCAGGCCCACAGCCGCAGTCTGCCATTCATTATGTGCTCAGCGGGGGCCCGGCAAAACTACTGAGTCCTCGCCGTGCTCAGGCTCATAAAAAGCACAGAGAACCAAAAACCTAACTACGTAAAGCCATGTGTGCAGCTGGCTTGATGCTGCGCTGGCATTTAGCTTTGCTAATGTATGTGTCGAGTCAGGCTGCTTGGTCCACTTCCTGTTTACCTGCTGCATCCTACGTGAGTTATTTCTTCCTCCTCTTCTTCTCTGCTCTTCTAAGAACCGAGTCTGTTTTCTTTGCTAAATCTTTAATTGAAGTGGTCCTCATAAGCCACTCTAAGCCACTGCATAATAATTAATGATGAGAACATGATTTACAAAATATGAAAAAATAAAATGAGCTGAATACTTTACAGGGCAGCTGTACGCTTGATGACAAAAAAGTTGGATTGAATGTAATTTCCTGATGTTTGATTATTGCGTAAAAAGTTTGCCTGTGCTTCAAGGGGCTTATTATCTGCTCGTAATGCATCTGCAGTGCACTCCAAGTAAAGTGTCACCATTTGTTTTTAATCATTTTTAGAGCACCTGAATTGCCTTATTACAAACTGCATAGTTCAGTTCTGATTGACTGAGTCACACTGGGCCGCTGCTGTAAAATACATGATAAATACACACCTTTTGAAAATCGATTAACATTTAATTTACATATTAATGCGCAGACTGAAAGTCACCACTCACATGGCTAATAATGAGCCGCTGAGCCACCATGTTGTTACTGTTTAAGAAAGACACTGCTGAGAATAACATCTCCTCTTAGCTGCTCCACAATCGCTGCAAAGCAGTCTGTTATATTTATTAACCTGCCATAAAACTGATCTGGATTCACAGCTCCTCAGCAGCTGCTACGTAGGTACTAGGATCAGTGGTGATTATTGGTTTGTTCGTATCTAAATTCAATTTAATCCGGCGATTTCATTTATTCTACCGATTCAGCTCTCAGTTCACTTTATTGACTTTATTCTTTAACCTGTTCGGAGCGGAGCCCCTCCTCATCATCAGGCTGTGACTGGTACTTGATATGTTAAATGACACCTTTAAAAGTGTTTCTCACCCAAAAGAAAACCTCTATTTCATTCACTTACTCCTTACTTCTTTTATATGCTGCGAGTTTTAGCCACTGGCACATTCTCAAAGCCTCAGGAAACCTGTACCACACCCTTTTCTACCTGTGCTAGCACTGCTAGTGCTTTGAAGAAACGTATGTTGTGGTGTATGAGTGGTTGGATTAGTTTTGATGTTTTCAGCAATTGTGGCCATCTTTTCTAGACAGTAGAGTCTGTATTTGTTCTAAATCCCAGAGGACTTCCAGTCCAAATTTGTTGCAGGATATAAATGACCTAAAGCCAAGGAAAACCCAAGGAATGTGTCTTTGAATCACAGCCAGCTGCTCGCTAGCAGAGGCTACAGCGAGTAGAGAGGAGGGGGTTTCAGTTCTCTTTTTCAACTTCAAACTACTTTAAAGCTGCATTAATTGATATTTTGGAGAAATTACACACCAAGCTAACAAACACATTAACTTGACATAATATCCCTTTATAAAGTTGTGGTATGGCTAATGTGTTAGCAAACAGGTCCCTACTTATCCTACAGGCTGTTTTTTGTCCACCTGACAAACAGCTGAGATATTTACTTTTCCTTTAGCTCAGTTTTTGGTCTCCACTGTCTCTTCAGAAATATATCTAATATATCTAATCTAATATATCTGCTCTTTCAGGTGCTAGGCGTTCCACTTTCTTCACCAGCTGGTCGCTAACGTTGCTAACTTTGTCTGTCTGGTGCTGAGCAGGTGGCAGACAGAGGTTTGAGCAGAGCTTGTTTGCTAAAAACAGGGGTGATAAGAGACTAAAGCAGGATAAAACAGCCACTTGATTCCCTGTTAGTGAAGAGATATTGAGCAATTGAGCTTTTAATTTGTGTGCGAGTATGACAAGGCAAAGCAGTGGCTATGTGAAATTAGCTTATCCAATCGCCAGAAGATATTTACGGATGAGTGAAACCATAAGGTCCAGATTACACCAGAGGGATCAGAGTGCAGCAGGCAGCCAGGATGGATTTTATGACCTTCCAGTTATGGGACAGTCTCTTTAATCACCTCCCTTCCCACCCCTCCTCTTCCTGGGGGAGGCGAGGTGTCTATCTGTCGGACTAGCTGATGAAATGTCAGCCACCAGCCGCCCTTTTTTATCTTTATATCCTCATCATGTACAGAGACTCCTGGCAACGTGGCCGGCATTCAGGCGGTCTATGTGCTAACCCCTCCACCCGCCCCGCCATTGGCTGCCCGTTAAATAGTCCCTCCTGGTGGATCGAGAGCAGGAAACCCTACACTTCCTAAATGTTAACTGCTGCTCCTGGGTTAACGTTATCCCCTGTCGCCTGCGCTCGCTGACGTCTTCCAGGAATGCAGCGGTGCTTAAAAGGTCAGAGGTCGACTTGTCCCGGAGCCAGAGGACTAACTTGAGGTTCATGCTGGGAATAGAATCAGTGTGTGCTGAGGAAGAGGAGTGTGTATATGAAGAGTGTGCCGATGTGTGTGTGTGTGTGTGTGTGTGTGTGTGTGTGTGTGTCCTTAGCCAGCAGTTGGCACCTTCAAAGGCAACAGCCAAGTTCATATGACCAGAGTGCGTGTGCCAAAAACTGGGGAGTGCACATACTGTATGGTACCAAACACCACACACACACACACACACACGCACGCACACACACACACACACACACACACACACACACACACACACACACACACTCTTTCTCCTCCCTCCTCTCTGAAGGTGTGACGGTGAGCTGCTGGGTCAAAGTCAGACAGATGGCCCTCACAGTTGGGATTCAATATCGGTGACTGAGACCGTACAACCCACACACACACACACACACACACACACACACACAAGCACAGATACACGTGCAAGTGTGTTGCTCGCACACACACCCACGAAGGAGTGGCAGCACATGTGTGACCTCCAGACGGCGATCAGCCCCGATAAACCAAACGACACCTCACCTACATTTTTAGAAAACACTCAGTCAGTGTTCAAGGATGTTGTTGTAATTTTGTTTTGGTTGTGTTTATTTCTTTTCCAAATCTCATCAAAATAGAGAAGAACAATGTAGGAAATCGTTCTAAAAATTTGATATAATAATATTATAGTAAGTAAAACTGGACAAATATGAATAATATAAATACAACTCAGTAAACGTCTATAATCTGTTGTACTCAGAGGGGTAAGTTCCAAAAGAGCAGAAACTTTACTTTTCAGTTCTGAGCATCTTTTACTAATTTCTCAGAGGATGTTAGGACTCAGCAAAAAAAAAAAAAAAGAAATTACGTGATTTTAAAATGTGTTTCTGACTCTTTTAGTTGCTGGTGTTGTTTTCTTATGGTTCATGGATCAACAGCCGACAAACAATGGATCATCTCAGTCAACTTCCAGTAGTTTGATTCAACTCCCAGTGAAGTTAGTGGCCTAAAAGCACACTGGGTAACCTCGTCCTCATCCTGATGAAGGTTTTAAAGTAGAACAGGAGCCTTGAAACAGCCAGGTGCATAAATCTGAATGTGAAACGCACACACTCGGCACATTACAAACACACCCTCTGCTTCCTCACATCAACACCTTGATACAGATAAAATGTGACTTCGACTCTGAGTCTCCTTTCAGCAAACAAACCACTATAAATCAAATTGTCCTTTACAATATCCCTCGTCTTAGCAGTGCTTAGCGCACAGTTAGCCTACATTATCCCCACTTCATTTAGCTCGGTAAACAATTAACCCAGCGCGCGTGTGTGTGAGCAGAATGATTGAGGGATTTGGCATTAGCTATGCTGCATCGCGTCTCCACACTAACTACTCTAAGTGTTTAACATAGTTAGCCTGCATTTACAGCAACCCTCCCACCCTCCTTCCTTTTCCCTCCCTTCCTTTCCTCCCCCCCATGAATCAATATGCTTAAACGCTGCCACCAACTCAGAGAGAAAATAAGGGTTAGGTAAGTTAATTTGAAACAAGCGATTAATATTTCTTTCGTTAAATAAGCCTGCTTGCACACACACACACACACACACACACACACACACACACACACACACTCTGAGGGTCGGTGCATCGATGAGGTTTGTCTTCCTTCAGCCCTGGTTGCGATAGCATTTGGGTTTCACTATAGCAATTACAGCCTTTAATTGAATTGATTTCAATAATGAGCCTCTGTAATGACACTGCTGTGGGAATGGTTGTGTGTATATATATGTGTGTGTGTGTGTGTGTGTGTGTGTGTGTGTGTGTGTGTGTGTGTGTGTGTGTGTGTGTGTGTGTGCATGTGTGTGTGTGTTTGCAATGAGTGAGCTACTGTTGTTTTTCTGGACTTAAATGATCTGTGGGGAGCTGAGCAGGATTTAAAGATGAGGACACACACACACACACACACACACACACACACACACACACACACACAAGCATATTTAAAACATTGGTGCATCCAATGTTTTGGATGCACCAAGGAGGCATAGCTGCCTCCTGATCAGCTGTCTCCTTTCAGCTTTTTAAACCACTTGTCCGAGGTCTAACCTTTCAGCTTGTTGCATAATATCCTCCAGGCTATAACACATGAATGTTTGATGACACACAACTTAGTACATGAGAAATTTAATATCCTACACTGCCATATTTCCGCTGTTTCCGGCCTAACACCCCCTACGACTACTTCGCAGGTCCTGGGGCGTTTACGGTGGTCAGGTTTCACGGGAGCCCGTCTGCGGTGCTGCGAGCTGCTGAAAAACTTTGGAGTAAATCAGGTGGTCTGTCATTCAGCGGGACTCGCCTCATCTCTTTTTCCTGCCAGTCGGCTTGTCTGCTTCTTAAACGCGGCGTGGAGAGCCATTGTGATGGAGCAGCGATATGTGAAATGGGCTCGCACCTGAACAAACAACACACACTGACTGACAGGCTGTGGACATGAAGCACCGCTAACCACACTCAGCGCTCAGGTATCAGTCAGCTGATAAATGAGGCAGATGCTGGCCGTTTATATGGACTTACTTTGATTACACTCAGTAGATATTATTGAACTGATCAATGCCGGTTGGATCAGATTCCACTCTCAGCGGAGAGCGCCAGTATCAGGTGGTCTAAATGCAGCTTGAGAGGCCAAACAAGAGCGGACGTGTTTTTGTGGAAAACTTGAGAAACACATGGCATGATTCCCACAAAATAATAGTCTGTGCAACTCATCACAAAAGACATAAATAGTGGGCTGGGAGGACGGTTGGTGATTTAGGGGCACTATCTGGCAGTACAACAGATTCCTCTCTATATTTTCAGCAGTGCACGTTATATACGAGCAGCATTTAACACAGCAAACACAGGCTAAATTCACACTGTAGCTTGAAAGGAGAAGAATATTTTTGTTTCCTACTTTGTAATTTCACATACAGAAAAAATGGCAGGAACACTATTGGTAAGGTTTTGTTTAGTCATTCCATCTTCACAACTTCTTTGGAAGTAAAAATGAAAAGTCAGTTATAACCCCTGATTAAATGAAATTGAACATCAAAGTCTAACGGGGGCTTGTTTACAACATGTCAGTATGTTTGAATTTGAGCTCCTCTTCATTTGGACCTCAGGAGCTGATGGCACTAGCTGTTTATAAGATCAGAAAGGGAAAAGGCCCCAAGTATCTCCTTATATTGAGACACTTTGCAATGACAACTACAAACCCCTTAAACGCCCATAAAGACACTATACAGTGCACTGATGTTGCCCCAAAACATCCCTAGATGGGAGCCTTGATGTGTGCTAAAGCTAATGTCTAATCATTGCCAGCATGTGAGGCGTTTAGGGGACATCTCTAAATTGAAGTGTCTACCGATAATCTGCATGTGAGGTGTTTAGGGAACATCTGTAAATTGTAGCATCTACCAATAATTTGCATGTGGGTGGGGGGGTGTAACTGTTGTGTAGCTAAGTGAACCAACTGACAAAACTAATGCTAGCTTGCTAATATATGACCCGTTTATGGTGAAGAGTAAAAGAGGTAATATGAGCGCTAATGACTCAAAGCATTAAAAGAAATGAGGGGTGAATAAAGGGTTTACACGTTGAAACTAATGGCTAGGTAAATTAAACATTTATAGATCAGTAATAAAAATGTTCTATGATTAATAAAACCATAGTTACACTGTTTTGCAAAGTCAAAATGGAACTCTTAAATGTGCCAATTTATTTTTGATTTTTATCCCAAACATTTCAGTACAATGTGAACAGAAACAGATGATAGATTTAAGATACAGATTCAAATATGATGAGCATCAGGCAAATTAAAACATACGTTTGCCGTGAGTTACAATAAACACAAAAGGCCTGCAGTGTGAGAGGAGCAGCAGCGGTACAGTCCATCATGTCTCCAGCGAGCACACAAGTTCCCTTCAAAGGCTGGAACAGTCAGAGTCTCCAGACCACAGGGGCTTTTGCATGAAAGAATATGATTTCTCACATCATTTAAAATGATAATACACATTATCACTTACAGTCTGTGGCTCTATCTGCAGCTCTGTCCACCAACTTGAAATAATAAATGACCGATTAAATGACTTATGTCTTTGGATTATAAATTGCTGCTTTTAAACCTTAACCCTAATGGAGATCACACTTACTTTGATGAGGGCCTTTGATGTGCCTTTGGTTGCATGAACACACACAACCTTGCGCCTGTATTCTGGCAGCAGAGCGTCACTAATTATCTTGCCAGCAGAAAGGTAAGGGAGGTGGGGACCTGTGTGTGTGTGTGTGTGTGTGGTCTCAGTGCGATGGTAGCTTTTAATGAGCCCCACGCTTCTTATCGAACTTGGCGCTCGACAAACGCTCTGATCCGCCCACGTGGAGGACAGGACTCGACTGATCGCGTCTGAAGCCAACACCCCACCTTCCTCCTCCCCCACGCCCTCCACACACCCCACCCAGCACCCTGATCCCCCCCTCCCTCTTTCCTCTTCACCGCCTCACTGTGTCAGACTGAAATATCCTTGAGAGAAACTGTGAATCAAAGAGCTTTTCATCCTTTTTCTTGAAGAGAAAGAGTGAAGGAGAGGGGAGAAAGATGGAAGGAGATTCAACAGGACAAAAGAGAGAGAGCGAGAGAGAGAGAAGGGGAGGGATGGAGAGAGGGCAAGAGGTAGAGAGAGTGAGAAAAGAAAGAAAACGGAGGATAAAGGACTGAACTTCTCCAAGCTGGAGGGCACTCCAGAGGACACGTCCTAGATTGGCTCTCACCCCTCCCTTCATCCTTCCATCTTTCCATCCCCTTCACCCAGCTTCAGACGGGGAACAGCGGCCCCGGGGCCTTAGTGGCAGGCGTTGGGGGGGCGGAGGGAGGTGGGAGGGGGGAAGAGGGGAGACACCGGGCATTTAGACATCTGTCAGCCACTAATGAAAGAGTTCAATTTAGTGGAAAATCTCAAACAACCTTGTCTGACAGGCGGGCTGACAGGCTTTAACTCGCCCCGTGTTGTTTGCCGGCGTGTGTGCGACACAGCGTGTGTTGTGTTAGCGTGGAGGGTGGAGTGGATCAGGAAGGAGAAATAAAAAAAAAAAGAAAAAAAAAGTAATGCAATAAACTCAGACTGTGCTGAGGCATATGCTCTGGCATAAGTGTGTGTGTGTGTGTGTGTGTTAAAGAGTCATGCAGGGGTGTGGACCAGTTCATGCAGCAGGGGTTGGGTCTTATGGCTTTAAATCACTCCAGGGATACAGGGCATGTTTTTCCACGATAGATGTTTTGTGGTAGGGGTTTTGTGTGTGTGTGTGTGTGTGTGTGTGTGTGTGTGTGATGTATTTAGACCTCACTAGTGCTATTAGAGCTGGAGAGATGAACACACGGGCTCTCCAGGCAACTTGTGCTGCACAAAGACAGACGCACACACACACACACTCTGTCTCCACCCCCCCGGAGCTTCATTAGCGGGTCATTAGAAACAACTTCAGTGAAAGCTGTTGTTCTTCTCTTACCCATCTGCACAGAAAAGACTCACACTGTATGTCATGCAGATGACTAATTATTTTAGTTTTTTATTGAGAAAAAGATCTATTTTTTTTTACTTTTGTTAGATGAATCCACCTGCTGATTTATGTGCTGTGCTACTGCTATTACTGAGCAGGCATAGAGAAGGTTATCTTCATTTATTGCTGTGTCATCATATGAAATACAGCATTTAATAAAAATCTGAATTATATGAAATTGTAAAAGTGCAATTTTTTGTTGTGATGAAAGCACTACAGACCATAATAAAGAAAACAACACAGATTTAGTTCGAGGTGATTTGAAGTTTCTATCTTTATTTGTTCATGAGTTACGTCTGTTCTTCTGGGCAGTATTCATGGGCATGAATATCGTTCTGTCCTCTTTGCTTTGTGCTCAGAATAACACAGTATTATCTCCATTTTTTGAAGCATGATTATAGACGTCACCAGCAAAGATGGCGGATGAGAATTGATCGATACATACGGATGGAGAGCAGCAATGCGCCAGACAAACAGTGAGACTGTCCAAATCTTTTTGAACATTACACATTAGTATTGAATGGAAGTAAATGACTCACATGGAGAAACAGGGGCTTGCTGGAAAGCTCCAATTCTGTAGTTTAATGTGAAAAAATGGCTCAAACCATTGTAGAGGAACGATGCTCTGAAGGCAACATGATATTTGGAAGCGTGGGCCTAGATTAAGTTGGAAAAGCAGAACAAAAACAGAAGAACACTCAGCTAAATATAAAAATAGTTGTGCTGCAGTAGGGAAAGATGTCTGGATTACATATTACTGTTGTTTCAGCTCCATTTTAAAGGACCAGTTTGTCATGTTGGGAAATACTTGAATTACCTCTCTTGGTGTGAGTTAAATGAGAAAATAGATACCAATTTAATGTCTGTAGCGTATATATGAAGCTACCGCCGTTAGCCAGTTAGCTTAGCTTAGCAAAAACGCTGGAATCAGGGGAACAGCTAGCCTGGCTTTGTCCCAAGGGAACAAAAGACGCCTCCGCACACCTCTAAAGCTCATTAATTACCACGTTAATTCCTGTTACAAAAACCTACCTGTAAAAAGGACTTGCTGTGGTTTCTTTGCAAAAGCTGAATAAAGTGAAATCCTTCCCACACGCTATAGCCTCACTGCAACGAGCTAGAAGCCATAGCAGTAATGACAGCTTGTTTACTTCCAGAGATTCTCCTGTAATCGAAAGCTTTTCTGAGCTGTGCTCATCTCAAGATGACCTCGTTCACTGGAAACTACAGTGATCAGTGTCTTCTTCCAGCAGGAGACACAATAACTTGTGCTTGCGATGGCAACAACATGAATGCTATATGTGAAAAAAAAGAACTGGGCATTTTTCTGATTAAAAAACAAAACAAAACATGTAAAACTGAAAACAAGAAGCCTTAGAGAAACAAGACAGGTCTGGAGCTGACATGAATACACACCTGCATGCATAAAATCACATATACATATATTTGGTGTACGTGCACTGTCAGACCGCTGACAAATCTGCAGCTGAGGAGTGATGGAAAGAGATAGAGAGATGAGGAGAGGCTGGCAGAGAGGCAACGAGCAGAGCTGCTCCTGCTGCTGCTGCCGTTGTTGTTTCACCCGGCGAGGAGGCCTGAACCTCCATCCTTCGCTCTTGTCACCATCATCACCTCTCTGAGCAACGTACAGGGAGAGATCCCCCCCCCCTTTCCTTTTTTTTATGCCCTCCTAAAAAAATGGCAGCCTTTCAACTGCCTCTGCCCCAAACCAACATGGCTGCCAGCCACCGCTGCCAATACCGGTGCCCTTTTCTCCAATTTGGCCCCCATCCAGCTTTTCACGCTGATTGCATCTCTCCCTGTTAGGGGCCTCGGTTTTGGAAGGAGTGATAGAGCGAGCGAGTGAGGGAGGGAGGGAAAGAGTGCCTGTTAGGGCCTTGGTTTTGGAAGGAGAGATGGAGCGAGGGAGGGGAAGCGGGCCAATACAAACATTGTTCCGCTGGCTTTTTACAAGCCAGGAGAGTGGGGAAGTTAATAAGCAGGTATTGGTTTTTAACTGCGCCCCGTTTATTGCTTTGCCCTCGAGCGTGCTGGAGTGCTCTACTCCACCTTTTTCCGGTCCATCTGCCCATCACCTCTGCTAACCTCCCGCTCAATCTCTCCCTCTCTGTGTCAGCTCTCCTTTTGTCTTGACTCGCCTCGATCAGCAATTAATTCAGCATCCTCATCATCTGTTTTTTTCCTGTCTCTAAATGACTTCTTCTCTTCACCTTTTCCTGCCCTTTTTTTTTTATATATTTAAAGCCGCGGCAGAGCCATTTAAAAAAGCCTGTTAAAAATGATAAACAAGCCCTGCACAAACCACTTAAATGATCTATCATTATGTCAGTGTTTTACAAGAGTGTACCGTATTTATTGTGGATATATATTAGGTCTAAAACCACACCCGTCAGTCAATACTGGACTGTTATTAAAAATCAGATGTCAGCCAGTCAGTGTTGTCCAGCTCTGATGAATATGACGCAGTTTAATTACAATTTTATTGTGCTGCTGATCAATGTTGTCTGTGTTTCAATGGACAGTTTTAATTTAACCTCCCCTCAGAAGCTTTTCTGCACTGCCAAGAACAAAAATGAGTTTACAGGAGACCAGAAGGTCCAGTTCTCCCAGTAAAACATTCAACCTCGCAGCAGGTTATTTTATAGTTTCATTTTTTCACTTAGTTAGTGCATCAATAATAGAAGAATTTACATACTTTTTTCCTAGACGACCATTATTTTGAAAGGTTCATATAATAAATGCATAAAACAGCTTTATACAGACTCAGTATTTTTTAAAGGTTGTGAACCTCTGATTTCACCTTGTTTTCTCCACTTCTGAGACCAAACCTACGCCCTCGCCAGCTACTACAATCCAAGTTTATTGGTACTTGACTTTAAAAAAAAGCCCTAAACATAACAACCAGAGATGCTGCAGGAGAGAGAAGCCGGTGAGGGGGAGGGATGACCAGAGAGAACAGAGGAAGGGAGGGTGTTATGGTGTAGAAGAAGGCGATTTCATGTTCCTATAATCCTGAAACTGCTGCAGTATGTGTCCTCCCCAGGGCTGTTTCACACCTCCAACAAGGGATAAGTGACTAACTCTCACAGCGCAGGAAAACAGACCAAATTTAACGTACTTATTCCATGAGCAATTAACACGGTGACTCTATGCAAAACAACAAGCTTGACTCAGAGTCGGGAATTCGAGCGCAAATCCCACGTACAGCTCTTGTGGGATTCGCAGTATCCACCCCGTCCTGCCCAGGAGGGCTATCCGCTGATCCAACTAACAGAAGCGAGTGAGTGCAGGCGCTCAACTGATGAGACTCCAGTTAGCCGGTGCAGCCAAGGAGAGAGGTGGGGAAGCAGCCAATAGCCCGAGCAGAAGGGATCTGGGGGCCTCTAAATATCCACCCAGGGCTAAAAGAGCGAGAGTGTGAGCAAGCTCCGGCCTACTTCCTCTATCGCTCTCCTGGGCTACAGGAGGGAACAATAGTGGAGAATGGAGCAGGCAGCATGAAAGGCAATGCCACAGCATCAACACACTCCTTTGTAGTATGAGCTATACACAAGTGCCCCGACAAACAGAAAGACATGCAAGCAAACAAACACTTATATTCAAAGTGTCTTTGGCCGGCAGTGGCTCCCGACCATGCACGGTACGAGCAGTTGCAACACACTTTACTGCAGAAGGCGATGGTGATAAATATATGGTGAGGTGATCTGATTCATGATTCATCTTCATGTGGTTATAAAGATTTGGTTCATGGATTTACTGGAGAACAGTGGGATATTGAGACAGAAGTTGATTCTGCCCTAATGCTAATTATTTAATCAACAGTTTTCTCTATTTATATCACAATATGGCAAATGTGTAAAAATCATGTTTATAACAATCAAACTGGTGTTTAGTGCAGTGAACTCTGACCCACTATCAGACAAATAATCTACACACATGCAGAAAAGAGGTGGGAAACACTTCAGGGTTCTGGTTCAAGGCTTCAGGAAAAGAGAGATTTTTTAGACTCGATGACTGTAAGTGAGGTGTCTCACTGTGGGGAACTCTCTCTCAGCGTTATCCTCAGAAGCCTCAGGAGAAACACCGGTTGGCAGTCGTGACACGGCAGAGCTCACTCCTCCACTATAAAAGAGGCTGATGTGGTGTCACTCAAGATAAGGCCACCTCTTCCTGACTGAATGCAAGGAGGGTTTTCTGGTGAAACACCTCGGGTGCTAATGCTAGGGGGAGAAGAGCAGGGTAATACAAGGGAATACACACTAGTGAGGGATTTCTGGGCACGAAGGCAAGATTAGGCCTGAGTGTTACATGACCTGGGTGCAGTGAGCACGTTCCGACAGCACATGAATATCACGTTTCACTGATGTGAGAGCCAGACTCAAGATTTTGCAACCATGGGAAAACTGTTCGGGAGGCTAGGTGCTGCTAGCTTTGGTGGACAAGTCATTTGTGAATGCTTTTAATGGGGCTTTCAGGCAGAACGAGATTCAGAGAATGGATCTCAGAGCACAGTGGTGCCATTGTCACGTTCTGTCTGAAAGCCCCATGAAGCAGCTACAGTATGCTACGTGGACCTAGCTGGTATAATGGCTAGCACTTCTGCTACCTTGGCTTGGTGGCCATTAGCAATAGCTAATGCTGTTTGCTTGTTTGGCTAACAGTGATGCTAGACTGCTAACACTACGGTGAAGAGCAGCTGTTAGCCACTGACAAACACAAGTCGTGCCGGTGTCCAGTGACTGAAGTGCTAGCTCAACCAGTTGGACCGTTAAGCTAAGCCCTCATGCTAGCAATCAAGAGCGAGAAGCTTTCTGGGTAAAGTGAGGAGAGGAAGCTGGATGATGAGTGATGCTCCAGTGTCTGAGGTTAACACTGAGAGGTTGTTCCCCAAAGCGAGACACACAAAACAAATGTTTAAAAAAAAGAGAATGTTTGTTTGTTTGAATGTGCATTTGTTTACAAGAAAATTGCATAGGGTACCTTTAACATGAATTCAATAGGTTGCACTTTCTTACACAAACTATGTCTGACCATCATTTGCTCACCTGCTAACAGTTTTGGTCACTCACACGCTTTTAAATGCACTGTGGCAGCTGTGCAACACACTGATGTGCAAACCAGTGTATTTACACACACACACACACACACACACACACACACACACACACACACACACACACACACACACAGGTTGGGGCGGGGCCGCCTCAGGGTGCTGCTGTAAGTGTGTGATTAGAGGAGAAAGTAGGCAGAGGAGAATGGAGGACACACACTCACCCCTGTTAAGGTCTTTATGTTATGCAGTGCATTCTGGGCTTCAAGGGCAGCTTTCCTTGTATAAAACGTGACAAAACAGCAGCCTGGGGAGAGAGACAGAGAGAAGGGATGAGCATAAGGAGCAACAAAGAGCATTTTCTCTATTCATCTGCTTGGCATCACCTGTCGACACTGGCAAACACTGAGTGAATGTTAAGGACGAAACATCCTGGCTGAGGGGAAGAGAATGCTTTTGGATTCATTTCAGCGCTGATGACTTGAGCCTTGAGGAAGTGTGTGGACACACATGCGCGCACACACACACACACACACACACAACACACACACACACCAACAGAACAAAGGCACAGAGACAGAGGAGGTGGTAGAATAAAGGGGGTTGCCTCTTCATTAATCCCTGGATAATCTGCCAACAGTTTCTTACTCACTCATTCACTAAAGAAAATGTTCATTTACTTATTGGTCATGCTCACTCACTCATTCAATTCTGTATAGTTCCCATTCAAAGAACCCACAGACTTCAGGACGAGGGAACAGGAAGTACTAACATGTGACTCATTTCCTGATTTTAGGGCTCGATCCTGCAGCACTCCTTTGAAAAAGTCCCTAAATACTGTTACAATAACAGCTCAACATATAAAATGTGTGGTATGTGTAGTTCCATAGCTTTGAATTGATGCCCACATCTCCACCTCTTTCAGTGATTCAAATAGGTCTGGTGCTGCGTTCACTGTCACACATTTCCCTGATTGGTAAGAGCAAAATAACCGAACATCCCAAACAGAAAATAAGTAACATGAACACAAATCAGAGCAGATAATGAAGTGAAAACTACACAAAGTGAAAACTAAAAACTGACTTTTAATCCACATTTGGCCCAGGTTCACCCATGACATCCCGATGTCTTTAGACCAGTAAATCAAAGCTTAGTAAGTTGCTTACTCACTCACTCACTCACTCACTCACTCACTCACTCACTCACTCACAGCACTGTATGTGCAGTCAAATGCGTGTGAATACACAAGCGCACTGAAGAAAGTAGTGAGGGAGCTAAGGAGAGAGGGGCTTTGCCTGTTCATTAATCTGTGTGTAATCCCTGCAGAGTGGGGCTGAAACACTGCAGTTGTGGGCCATTCTCAGTCAGCACGAAAAGCTGCACAGTCAGGAAAAAACCAGCAAGAGGACATTTAGGCCAGACACAGAGGTGTGACTCTTCGGTTTTTCCTCATAAACACAGCAGCCGTTATTTGATTTATGTCAAACATGGGGTTAGGAGAATTCTCTCTCAGTGAGGATTCTTGTCTTTGTTTATGTCCTCATAACACTTTTGACACCATTATCCAGCAGCCACAGGGAAATTTAAAAACCAAACTGCTGAGAAGGATGGGTAAAAGACACAGACAGCCAGCTATAAAATATGAAGGTTGCACTCTGTGGTGAGCTAGTCAAGTGGAAGAACAAATATGAATCCCGGAGACTCACAGTGCATCAAGATCAATGAACGCTGGTGTTTTACATGACGACCTTAAAGAAAGCTTAGATCTGTCTTAGACTGTAAAGCTGCTTGTTTGCTCCACCCAGTCATTCTGTGAATCTGTGACACAACCACAGTGAATATATAAGCAACAGAGCCTCACTCATACTGCACTTTTTAGGCCGATACCAGGAGAGACATTTGAGAGTTTAACAAAAACCTGCACCAACACAACTGGCCAACAGTCATCTGTTCACATAAACACAATGTGACACTGACACTGTTCACGGTCTACTGAGTAAAATAAACTTGCTCCCTGGTGGAAAAATGTCATAGCAACACTCAAGCTCTACCTTTAAGCTAGCCCTTAAAAAACTCAGAAATTTGAACATCTACAGTTCCATGACAACTGAGGAAACTTCAACTGCAGAAGAAGAAAACGGGATACGACCAAAAGAACAGTAAACAATTTCAATCCCCATCACAAACATATCTTCAGCGTTTCCGCACTGCACATTTCTTGCTATTTATTGGCTCGGATATACACTGATACCAGTATATAGGTGATACGCTACAATTGGCAGATAAAACAGACCATGTCCCTGTAGTGGTGGTGCTTTAGTAATGCAATAATGCTGTAGACGGTGTCCTGATATATGAATATCACAGATGAAGTTAAGGGGAAAAAAAACTTGATGCAAAGTGTTTTTATCTCCAGTTTTTTTTATTTTCTATAACAGGAGATCTTCGATTGTATAATCACACTTATTAGTACTCGTCACAGCCAAAATAAGAAGCTGTGTTCACAATATTATTCATTTCAAATGTAATTGCCATTTTAATTCATGGCTAGGCCCATGTCACCAGCGAGAGTCGGCTCAAAGAGATGATTTTTTGGTCATTAAAACAACAAATATATCTTCTTATGGAGATCAACACTTCAAAAAAAACACTGGAGATGTGTAAAATATGGGACCTTTAACTATTAGTAAATAGCAGGTAGCAGCTCCAGCTTGTAGCAGTGCTTTAACAGTTAAATAAACCTCACACGCTGGTTTAGAGTGGTGGTTGAACTGTTGACAGGAACCATGTTTGAGGTGACTTATAATATGATTTTAGTGGACACCTGCCAGTTAATTACAAGTGTGTTTTCTGTGGCCACAGTGTAAACAGAACCCTTTAATCTATCGGGTATAAAGTCACTCGCTGCTTAAAGAGCAACCACTGAACACAACCACAGGCTCTGCCAGATTACTCTGCATGAATCATCTGTAGACCTACACTTGCTGACTTGTTTCATATACATTAGCATATGTCAGCCACAGGTGAGCCTGAGCCCTGGTGTGGCTTCATCTTCCAGTTGCTGCAGGTTCGTATGTTTAAACCTTCTGCCTCCAGCTCTGCACATCTGTTAATTTTGCTGTGTATTTATTGGTCCAGAGATGAGCTGAGTGTGCCATTGTTTACATCTGCTTTGTCGTCCTCCCCCATTGTGTTTATGACACAAATCAACTCAGTGTGAATGAGGCGGACTGGTTGTGGTTTTGTTGTCCATATCGCAGACATCAGCCCTTATGACACTTGCCCTGCAGTGCATCTTAGTGAAATCCAACAGTGAACATCTGGAGCAGGTTTAGCAGCCGAATCCCAGAGTCCCTTTGATGAGGCTGGGAGCGTAATGGATCTGAATTCCTGCGGTGTCCTCTGGGTGCCAGGGCTGTTGAATAGTTGGCCCTTAGCCTAGCGTCAGCAACGTGATTGGTGTTGTGATTCAGATGGTGCAGTGCCTGTGTATTAGCAGGGATAACTCTCAGCTTAGTGTTTTCTCTTCTACGACCTCCAGCGTTTATGGCAGCTCGGGGGTGTCACTTCACTAAACCCTAAGCCCCCCACTTCTGCTTCTGCAGTATCAATTTACCACAGAGGGTTTCACACCAGCTTCTACCAGTTAAAGGCATGGAGATAAGAGAGGAAATTAGTCATGACTGACAGACTTTTACTGTGTGCTCCATGTAGGTCACCAAACTGATAAGGCATAGACACACGTCTTAGTGGCTTCCACATACTGTGGATCTCAGGTAGTTCTGCTTCATCTTTTCTCCCCAGTATCATGATAAAAAAGAAATCATTGAGGATAAGGATGAAGCAATAACACATGGAATATGGAAAAATTCTCCTTTACAAGTGGAAGTAAAATAATCAAAATGTTGAAGAATTCTGATTAAATCCTAATTATTGGACATAATCAAATCACAAAAATCCTTTAGAATAGAAAAACAAAATGAAATAACTGTCCTCAAAATTAAAAATCCTTCACATCTTTTAATTCCCAATTTTTATTGTACTGCTAATGTCCTGAATTGTCCTTTTTTAGATCAATGTCAGGATTATTTCTCCAACTCCTCTCTCTATCAAAACTCTTTCATTCTCAGTGAATGAAACAAGGCTGTCCTTCTACTTCACAACACTGAGATTATGAGCTTAGTAAATCCAATGTGAGATCTTGATCTGTAAATTCATTAGGAACTCAAAAGAAGCAGAGGGAGAAGTACAATGTTTCCCTCTAAAAACCCAAGCTAGAAATACTTAAAGTACTTGAAAACTGTCTCTCCTTGAATCTGCTCACCTTGGTGTTTCCGTCTTTCTTTCTTGAGACTGAATTCAATTGTCAATGCTGAAAAGTTATGAAAAAGTTTACCACAGCATCTCAACGACCTACTGCAGTTTAATTATCAGCTGATAAAAAGCTGAGATAAAACTTTGTAGCTGCTGACACAGTGGAACGAAGCACTGCTAACCGAGTTAGTTGTCAAGTTGTCTGGTGAAACAAAACTGAGGGCAGAGCGAGAAAGATCAAGATCAACTCACACACAACCAAACAAGCTGTGTCCCAAGTCGACAGTGGGTCCCGTGGTAGCTGTCAAAGACCAGGAGGGCTGAACAGAAACGAAATGATCTGTCCTGTGGAGGAGTTTCTCTGTGCCCGCCCTTATCGTTGCATCGCAAAGCGTGGCTCCTGTTGCCTAGCAACCTTGACAATAAGTGATAACACCTGTGCAGGTGGAGCATAGCTGTGTGTTGGATTATTAAAGATCCAAATGCAAACAAAAGGATTTCTGTGACTCCCAAATGATTTAAATACTTGTTACTACATCAACACTGTCTGATGCATTTAAACATTTGTTTAAATTAATGTAGTAAGGAGTGAAAATTTTTCCCCCAATTATGATCAATTGAGAATATAACAAAATACCACAAATTACACTGTAATTAAGGGGTAAAAATGATGGACTGGCCCTTTAAGTACATTTTTTTACTAAATGTATTTGTAAAAATGCCAAACAGCCTGAGCTGTAGGTGTATCTTGGCTGGTGTCACGATTTCCATGTGAGGCACGTTAACTTTTAACTGTAGTCATTATAATTTCCTCATGCTCAGTGCACAGTGACTGCTGCGGGGATATAAGAGGAGCTTTTTAGCATTGCCCCAGTATTGTACATTATAATTCCATCCATCATAATTCCAATTGCACCTTTGTTCAAGCTTTGGCCCCTTGTGTACGATTAGCAATTCCAATAGCACTGTATGAGGGTTAGCTGCTAACTTGCGCTCTGAATTATGATTCCAGTGGCTTTTTTTTTTTTTTTTTGCATATGTGTATATGGGAGGGTTAGCTTTTGGTGTTAGCATTAGCGATTCTGACAAAATTTAATGTGCAGGGGAGGGTTGGCTGTAAGCGCCGCGTTAGCCGCTGTGTGTTGATGTAGCCGGGCCTGGAAGCCATGCGGCGTGTGGCGGATCGTCCCAGGTGGTGAGCTGTCAAGACGAGGATCAAAGAGCAGAGGAGTGGACCTCACACACACACACACACACACACGGATACACAGACATTCCCTGCAGTGTTCCAGTTCCACCTGTTTAAGAGTCAGCACACTCGTGCCTCACACACACAAAGCTGCAGAAAGCCACTGAGAGCACACATATTACTTTAAGTGTATGTCTGCATGTGTGTGTTTACGTCACAGAGAAACACGGCTGTACGACAACCTTGAACAGGTGAAAAAAGTGCTGCAGACCAGCATTAATAAGCCTTTTCCATCTATTTGTATGTGTGTGTGTCTTTTCTCTCGCAGCACAAACATTTACCTGAAGGCCGCGAGGGCTCAGTGCAGGGAGATGACTCTCTGCTTGTGCTGTTGAAGAGGGACACTCAAAAACACACACCAGAGACACACAACCTCTGATGGAAGGAAGGAAATCTATTAGACACTGATGTGTGTGAGTAAGAGAGGGTGTGTGCGAGTGGGAGAGACGGAGATGATGTGGGAAAGAAGGGCAGAGTGTTTGCAAGAAAAAAAAAAGAAAAAGAAGAAGAAGAGGGGAGGAAAAGTGGCTGTGAGCGGAATAGAGAGCAGAGGAGGGAGATGCCGGTTCATAAATGCTTTATGGCTGCTGAAGGGGGCCTTTGACTGAGTGAAGACCCGCAGCCCCCCGGCTCTGTCAACACATCTACCCCCTCTGACCACAGGTCGACCCCAGCTTCGCTGCTCAAGACGGCAGCAGCTGAGGGGGGAGGAGGGGGTGCGTTCAGGTTCAGGCTCGTGTGCTTGTATTTCAGGGTGATACTGACTTTTTATTGAAAACCGGGCACCACCATGTTGTTCCTGTCTGATGGCGGCTGTCAGGCCGGTCAGGGTGGAGGAAGCCTCTGAGGGTGACAACCTGCCCCGCTGTTTCACCATCTTTGTACATTTAATTCATTATGGTAATTTTTCATTGTAACGCTTAATTTAAAAGAGAACATCTCGGCCTCCCCTGCCACTGAATAGGTGGGCGGGTCATGTTAGCTTAAGCAGCAGCTAATCTACTTAAAAGACTTTCATTAGTCTGTGCAGAGTGACCCGTGCTGGTCTGTTTCAGAGATGTCAAATTGAGCTTTTGTGCTTTTTTTTTTTTTTTTTTTTGGTGAAGTTTAACAATGACAGTAAACTTCACCATCAGCTTTGACCTCAAGAGGCATCTGGTGGAAGATCAGCATCAACTCAAATGAGTCACACTGACACTGACAGTAACGTGGACGCCACAGATGATTCACGAGTCATCTCATGTTTTCACTTTTCTGCACTAATTATCCCAAAAAAAATAAATAAATAACAGCAGGAAAACCAGCAAGTGTGATGACAAAGTTAAGGTTGATGATTGTCATGACATTAACGCTTCTTCAAAGGATGTGTTAGCAAACTCTAAATCCTGAAGGTATCCCGATGATTTGTAATGGCATTTAAATTTTTTATTACATATTGAAGAAAAAAAAAAAAGTTTGGTTTCTATCTCCTCTTTAAACATATAAATTCTTTCTGAATCCTGTTGTGCAGCTTTTCCATGTAAATGCACGTTGGTACAAATGGTGGTGACTTTCATGAAAAGTCTTGTTTGACCCCTTTCAAACAACCAATATTTAATGAATTTGCAAATTACACATGCATCATTTGTGAGCAGTTTGGCAAAGACAACTTTTTTCCTTCTTATATTGATTTATCTGAATAACATTTTCAGCCCTGTGGACGTAAGATTAGAGCAATGTCTGACATTTTTTCCACTTTCCTATCCTGTTAATCATCTCATGACCACAAAGATTTATCTTACGTGTCCAAACCTCCAGGTTGGAAAACGCTGCCCTACTGAGCGCTCGGTTGTTATGGGTTGAATCAGCACAGACTGAGGGAGGAGGGAAAAAAGGCAGGTGGAGGTGGAGGTGGAGGTGGAGGTGTAGGGGGCAGGGGGAGTGAGAGCAGTAATGTCCTGCAGTGTACCAGGCTGGAAGTATGGTTTATTAAAAGGGGGAAAGAAGAGACCGGTGGGGTGTGTATCAGTGAGTTTCACCCCAAGCCCTTCCACCTGAGGCTGGCTGCAGCTTTCACACTGAGCCCCCCCCTTCTCTCCCTCCATCAGTCTGGTTCCTGTTCCTTTCCCCTCCACACTTCTTCTGACCCCTGGGGTTCCACTCAACCACTGACCCACATTAACTACACTCCAGAGCAATTACTGCACACACAGGCCTCTGGGTGGCATGGGATACAAACGCCACTTCTCTCTTTTTCTTGCATTTTTCACCCCCCCCCCCCACTCCCTCCTCTTTCTCACTGTTCCCTTTTCACTCCTGTGCAGCTGTAAAAATGCCCCTTAATGTGTATAATTTATGTGTGTCAAAGAGCCGGTGAGTGACAGCAGGGATGGGAGGGGGAGAAAAAAATGACAGAGAACACATTCTGAATTTGACAGCGCAATAAAGAACAGATTGTCAGATGGAAAAATAGGGAGAGGATGAGCGGATGGCTTCAAACAATGCTGCATCTCTGACGGGCATTTGGCTGATGTTCTAATCCTGTTAACGCAGGAATCGGTCCAGCTCGCAGCACTTCACAAATCTATACAATCCACTGGTTACTTTGGTGGAAAACCACCAATGTCACCTCCCCCCTCCCTCCTCCCCCTCCCCCCTCTCCAAATCCTACCCTCACTCACTCCCCTCCCTTGCTGCGAAAACAACAAGAGCACTTTCTGGAAATCAAAGCTGTGTTCTGGCTGACCCCGAAGTGCTCGCAGAGGAAAAAAAAAAAAAAAAAATTCCAGTTCTGCAACTTCGCTTATAACCAAGCAACTCTCTGTGTCGCTGAGGCATGCAAAAGTATAAACATAGAGGGGAAAAGAAGACACACAGAGACAAGCTGCAGATCCACACACACAATCTCCCATTAAAATCCACCTGCAGCTGCTCTCTAATTGGGTCTGGGTAGCGGGCTAAAAAAGCTAACGTCTAGTTAAGGCGATATAATTGGCCGCTCTGCTTTAGGAAAGAATGAAATAAATCAGCCCTCCATCTCAGGTCGGCCCTGTCTCAACTGAATCCATTAGAGCAGATAATTGTCTTGGACGGCAGAGCGTTCGCTCGGCGTTACCACAGCTGAGCGAGAGGATACAGTTGGCTCGCAGTTTCAAAAGCGGATGTCTGCCATTGGATGGGTGTGGGTCCCTGGACGTGGCAACAGAGCAGCCCAGGCTGAGCAGTGATCGGAAATCAGATGCTGTAATCTGCCTGCATGTGTTTATCTCCGGGCTGGAAATCATTTCTCCCAATCTTCCCTGGATTTTTGTGTGTGTGAATTTTTTTTTCCTCCATCAAGATGACATTTCGGGTTAGAGATTTTAAAATGATGGTTGATGTAAAATCTATTTCACATGTTCAGGTCAAACACTTATCAAGAAAAAACAGCCCCTGTCAGGCGCCGGTATCGATTGTAATTTTTATTTTCAATGCAGTTCGTATGAGAAAAAAACAAAAAACACTGTTGCAAGGTGAGGAGCATTCACTACATTTATTGTTGTACTCAAGGTAGAAATCTGCAACATCCTTTGTGTCTGTCTTTGGTGCTAAACTGCGTAGTGGCTCCTGTGCTTTCCCCAGAGATCAGCCGTCAATCAAGCCATGTGGGTGGCAGCGTGTTGTCACTTCACTCAGATTTAAAGGTTTGATTTTTTTCTACAGGTGGCCCTTTTGTCTTTGTCTTTTCAGCCGTGGTGTTTTGGCTGTAGGTTGAATCACTCTTGTGCTGCAGTAGAAAGCAGAAAATGAAGATTTATTTATATGAGTGTGTCACAGATTATTCGTTTGGGTGAGGGCTGAGTGATTTGAAGAAAATATCTAACAGTGATTTTAGATTTTACACTTTTAGTTTCATTTAAACTACAGTCCAGTATTAGGGGTCTACATAGTATTAAAGGTTGTATAAAGTGAGACTTCCATGTCTGTTTTGATCATAAAGCAGGTCTAAGTTCTATATTAATACTGTGAAAGTATCAAAGCCTCAGTCCACAGAGAAATGCACACAGCCTGTATTCAGACACTGAGCCTTAAAACCAGCCGCCAGGACTTCTGGAACTTTGTGATGTCACAACGAAGCAGTCACAACTTTTTTTTTTACTCAATAATATTTCTACAAATCATGACATAGTTGCCAAGCAATTGTAATAATGATGGATTAGTAAGTACACTTCACCTGGGAACATCTACTGCTAACAGCTCTGCACTATAGCAGTCTAAGCTAACGTTAGCTTCACAGAGAGATTGAATGAGCTGCTTCACAGCTCTGAACCCTGGACAGTGAAATCCAGAGTTTTTACAGTGGTGACCTTAAAACAACAATACAATATGTTTAAAAGTGCAGTCAACTCACTGTCTGTCTGTTACATTTAATAAATGCTGCTAGCTGCTAGCTACCTAGATACTGATGTGAGATGATGCACAGCACGGTTTTTGGCAAGAGTTAAGTTTGAGAATTAATGGTAATTAACTTTATCTGTGGAAATTCACCGGCCACAGTCGTCATTATAGCGAAACTTCAGCTCGATACAGCTGAAGATGCTGCTAAAGGCTTAAGTTAGAATAAAAACTGAGGCTCTAGCATTTGAAAAGCCCTAGTTTTGCCTTTGTGTTATTTGCAGGTTGGACAGGTCACTTTATCTGAGAGTAATCTCTTTACAAGATCATATTTTGTCTTCACTACATTAATAATATCATTTTTCCATTCAGTTCAATTCTCAGAAGATTTAAGTCTCTTATAGCTTATACTTTATTTTTTATATTTGTAATTATTTCTGGGGCATGTTGTGCACAGAGCCTTTTGTGCAGGATACAACCTCTTAATGAAGACGGTAAACTTATTTTGTGCGTGTGTGTGTGTCCCAGCAGCTCGTGTGGGCAGGCTGTATCATTAAGATAAATGACGTAGCACATCCCCTGCCAAAACTCAGACACCGCAACAGAACCCGTCATGGCGCTTAAGGTGGTGTTTTAGCAAAAGGACCATTTTCTGTTTACCCCTCTGGCTCTCTTTGTCTCGTTCTCCCTTTATCTCTCCCTCCATCTCCATCTCTTTTTCAGCACAAAATGCCAAATTGCTCCATTTCTCATTCGCTCCCCTCCTCCTCTGCTCAGCCACTCATCTGGTTATTAACTCCAAACACATTAAACCAAGAGTCGTGCCACGATATTCCCCAGACCGTCCTTGTCAGCACAAACACATACACACACACAGCCTAAATGCACACACCTGGGTCAAACTGCAAAATGGATTCTGTAGGTGGCAGAATTTAATGCTTCAGGGCCAAAAAAACAACAAATCTGGGAACTTATTAAAGAAAATCAGGCTTATTTTCTGTGATTGATTTAGTTTTGGATTCTAACTAACCTAAGCAGACTTAAAAGGATCATTTAAAGTATTTGCCATATGGATCTTTGGAGGCTAATATGATACTTGGATTGATAATATTCTTTCATTCCAAAAATATTCAGAAAATGACTGGTGTTTGCTCGAGGAATTTCATTCCTGTCAGGCTGAAGAAGCCTCTCGAACAGCACTCAGGACCATCGTGTGACGCCAGATGATGACAATAATAAAACAGGAGGATTACACTGATCCAGAGATATCCACTCTCTGGTTTGACGTGCAAAACTGTGTTTCAGCCAGAGCTCTGAGCGAGCGTTAAGTCCAGGTTTTTATCTGCAGCGTCCTGTAATTAATCATTAATTTATTCATAACTGTCCTGGTCCAATGTCTGACCGAGTCTAACTGCCATTTTAAAACAGTATTTTTACAAACTGGGCAGGGATTAAAAATAAAAAGGATTAATAGTGTGTTAACTCTGGGTCACTGAGCAGAGACTGATGAATTGAGCCTAAAAAACACACTGAAGCACCAGACTTAGACTTGAATGTTTACTCAAGGTGCCTTTAGACTGTGGGAGATGAGTCATACACAGCCTTGAGCTGGGTTGTTTCATATGTGGCTGAGAAATGCAGACTTCTTTTCTTGGGCAATGAAGGATCCAACGGGTGGATCCTTCATGGCCCAACCTAAGCAGTGAGGCGACAAGAACCGTGCTTTGCGATGCATTGGTCAGGGCGCGTGAAGCTGGTAAAATCCCTGTAGGCCAGAACAGCTCATTTCAGTCTGGTCTTTGCATCTACGAAAGACCACACCTTCGCAGACTGCCCTGGATGCCCTGAACTCCCCAGAATTGGGACACAGCATTGGTATAAGTACGGTCGGGCTGCACAATATCAAATTTGAGGCATTTCACACTGTGTGGTGATATAGACAGAAAAATCTGATACAAGCAGAGATACATCATTAACTTGTGTCATCCATGCAGAAGGAGACAAGAAGGACGAGACTGTTGGACTCATTTTTGCTTCTTTCACGATTGTCCACTTTCTTCATGGAAAACTATGACTTGTTTTGGACTACATGCTTTCTTGATGAAGCGTAATTTCCCTTAGATGTGCTGCTACTTAGAGAACAGTATCAGAGAGGTAATTCTTAGTGATTTAAATCCCACATAAAGAAACATACACCCACCAACTCTCTTTAATTTACCAAGCCTTACTGTTGCCAAAATGTGTTTCAGGCTCTCATTTCCAAACATTTATGGGTCGTTCATTTCTTTTAGGAGTTATCCTGTACTTGCCAAATTTCCTCTGTCAATTAATGTTTACCATGTTTTGCTGTTTTTGTCTTTTTGTTGCTGATGCTCTTTTCTGGACCAGCAGTTGCTGAAGTGTCAGCTAATGAGGACCCAAACACCACTGAAAGAAAGAAACAGAGAAGTTGTTGCAGCCGCAGCGGTGGAACTTTTTTTTTGTGTGTGTCTCAGTGGGACTAACAAACTCATTTAAATCCAAACTGCTGTTTTACAAAAAAAGGGAAAAAGTGCCTCAGGGTCGCCACTGGGGCATCAGAGTGGGCTCATTTGCCCCAAATGGCCAATATCCTTTTCAAACAACTCTGTCGCTAATTTAAAATAAACACACTGATGGAAGAGAGGTGCCACAGTTTCCCTGACACCGGTGAAATTACCGTCGACTCCAGCCCAACAGTGAAGGGGGCCATTGCAGACCCCCCCCCAGGCTGAGCAGCTTACTCAACTATGAGAAAACAACAACAGTGCTGCCTGCGAGTAACAAGACCAGTAAGAGCCCAATCTAATGCTGCATTTCCTCTGAAACCACTGCACCTCACAGCAGAGAAGAAGAACTAGAGTCGTGTTCCTCCACCAACCGGTCTGGAAGCCGTTTAGATCCATGTCTGTCCAGACTCATAATATATCGAGTCAAGACTTTTAAGATATTTATTAAAAACTATTGTATAATTAAGTGTTGTTAGCAGATGACTTCTTGAGTTATGGCCAAAAATGTCTTCTTTGAGCCCTGACCTTTGACCTTTGACCACCTACATCTCATCCTTGAGTCCAAGTGAATGTAGGGGTGGGTGATCTGGCCGAAAGATCATATGACAATTTTTTTTTGGGTTGAATCACAGTCCACGATCTTAATCATGATCTGCATCCAGTTTCCACTCTGACTGGACGGAAGTTGTGATTTGTATTTTTCTGCTGCTTTCATGCATCTTTTGGTTGTTTGTCTGCTCGCCGCTACTCTTCTCCCACAATATTTACAAACTGTGTCACATCCAATCACAGTTTTTGCTCAGTTGCAGTTAGTGGGCTAGCTGTTTAGCTGTTAACGATGGGCTAGTTAGCCTGCATGATTCTCTGGAAAGTAGATCAAATTTAGTAGTGAAATTTGAAGAAAAGGCCTCAAGACGCTCCTGAGATATCGCGCTCATGAGAATGGGATGGACAACCCGAAAATATGTATATATATGTATGTATATGTATTTTTGTATCTGCTGTAGAAGTGGCACTGAGTGATACTCTTGACTCATCAACTATGAAAACAACTCACTTCAAGGGTAGTGAAGATGGAGCAAGAGGTTTGAGGGAGCTGAGGGATGGAAAGAGGAACTTTGGCCCCTTTTTTTCCTCCTCAGAAGCAGCAGAGAGGAAGAGAGGAGGGAAAAGAGACTGGTGGGGAGAGAAGAATCTCAAGGTTCATCTCAAGGCTAAGAACACACAAACACAAAGCCCATGACGAGTGTGTTGGTGTGCAAAAATGAGTTGATTTTGGTCTTGGCAGAAAACTGTCTCCAGGCTTTCATAAGCTTGTATGACTCAGTCGTAATGAGAAGAAGGAAGAAAAAAAACGCAGAGACGAAAAATAAAAACAGAAGCAGACTGCGATGGAGTGTTCAGGTGCACAGAGGTGAAGGACAACACACCTCGTAGCAACTGAAAACTCAATTCACTTTCAAAACGTTATCTCAGCAGCATGTCATCATGTAGTATCTGTGTCATCTGTGTGCATATACAACAAATCTGCATTAGACAATATGTTTAGTGGGAAACCTAACTCCTCCTGGATTAAATAACCTATCAGACCATATTTGCACAAATTTCAGGGCCCGAGCACAAACATTTGATCTATTCTCACCAAGATCCCAGTGCACACAGCAGATCATACATGCTGGCTTCATTACACAACAAAGAGAGCAACCAGTGCTCCTGTCTTGGAACATTTGGTTCCCACATTTGCAATGAACTAAACCACCAACAGCAGCTGACATGAAGTAACTGTTTAGGGCCCAGGAGGATCTGGTGCCCCGGGGCAGTTTCCCACTTTGTCCAGTTAGTAATCCAGTGGAGCAAACTGTATTCTGCAAATACAGCACATCAATCAATACATAAATCTGCCAATCATGCCCATGTGCAAAATTAATTCCTGAAAACCTTATGTTTTATTTTTCTGGGCAGCTGACAACATTAGTTAAGGTAAGGGAAGGATGGTGGTCTTGGTTAAAGGTCCAGTATTGTAGAAAGTGAGATTTCCATGTCTACTTTGATTATAAAGAAGACCTAGGTTCAATATTAATACTATGAAGGTATCAAAGTGTGCAATAGATGGACAAAGTACACTCAGCCTGTATTCAAAAACTGTGTCTTAAAACAAGCTGTCAGGACTTCTGTAACTTTGTGATATCACAATAAACCTGAGCGCATAGCCTCTCCACTGATTGGCTCTCTGACCTGTTGTTACTAGAGCTCCAGAGAGAAGCCTGAGAGAGGAGATGTAAAACTACAGAGATGGTTTTTTGGTTCATAAAACCACAGATATATCTTCTGATGGAGATCAACATTTCAAATAAAACATTGGAAAAGTGTCAAATATGGACCTTTAAATACT